>NC_047491.1:0-300000 GCF_002079055.1 Saccharomyces paradoxus
CACACACACCCACACCACACCACACCCACACCCACACCACACCCACACCCACCACACCACACCCACACCCACACCACACCCACACCCACACACCACACCACACCCACACCCACACCACACCCACACACACCCACACCCACACCCACTAACACTAACACTACCCTAACCCTAACACTAACCCTAACTCTCTCTCAATCATATCCCCATCTCATCTTACCCTCCTCTATCTCTTCTCATCTTTCCCCCCTCTTACCCTACCTCTCCCACATCACAATCCACGGCACTTACCTCACCACTCCATGCCCTGCCCCATTCTCCCACTCCACCACCTCTAACCACCATCTATCATCCGACTATTCATCTCCACACCCCAACCACCATCTATCCATTTCCAATATCTAATATCCAACTCCCACTACCACTTACCCTATCATCCATCTACCATGTCGTCCTTACTATAACACTACATACCACATGTAAAACAATCAAACGTAAACAATACACCAGATAACTTACCCTGCCACACTATCAACCTCTCCACTATACCTTTCACATCCCCCAAACAATACCACCTCCAACTACCACTACCACATACCTAGATCTACCATACTCACCTTCTATTTATTTAACGATATCGCATATGCATACGGACGCTATAAAACACATCACTCTCAACTTGCCCCGCCATAATACTCTACACCAAGGCCATCTCTCACTCGATCAGTATCATATACATCACCACATCACCATACACGGCACTTGCCTCAGCGGTTTATACCCGGTGCCATTTACCCATAACACCCACGATTATCCACATTTTAATATCTATAACTGATCACACAACCTCAATTATCATATAAATACTCTTAACTTCATGCTTTATAACGTTTTTATACAAATATCCACTACCCATTTTATATATACTAATATAAATACCACCAAATAATCACAACTAAAATCACCTAAACATAAAAATATACTATTTATCAATAAGAAGGTATAAACACACTATATATTAACATAACATATCACCCCATTCATATAATTGTAATGCAGTATGAATAGGTGCCATACAGACAGCACTACATAAGATTATCATCACTACTATTGTATTAATGATCCCATTCGAACATTCAGTTATGTAAACGCTTTTCGTAAGAATGTAAGTTATTAACACCACCTTCTAGTTGAGCAGAAGCCGTTCTGAATTCAAATCTAACTTTACCGCTCTGGACATTCTTCTTTAATACAGTTAACGACCTACAGCCAATGTCTTGGCAAGAATGTTGTAATCCATTGTACAAGTACGGAATAAATTTCTTAATGGATCCTTTGTCAACGACAGCGCCGGAGACACCCTGTGCAACCAAAACGCTGTCAAATTCTGAAAAGTAACGAGACGTAGATGCATTCCCTTTAGTACCAGTCTTTTGCATGGCGTCAATGGAACCCATACCACGGTACGCCTTCAATCTTTTACCATCTTGATAGAAATACTCACCTGGTGATTCCGTAGTACCAGCCAACATACCACCCATCATAACAGTAGAAGATCCAAGAGCCAACGCCTTGGTAATGTGACCGATGTTTTGAACACCACCATCAGCCATACATGGAACACCGAACTGGTTAGCAAATTCACACACGTTGTAGACCGCTGTACCTTGTGGCCTACCACAAGCCATAACTTCTTGAGTGATACAAATAGAGCCAGTTCCCATACCGATTCTCAAACCATCCGCACCGGCAGCAATCAAATTGGCAGCTTGTTCCCTGGTCACAACGTTACCAGCGATGACTTCCAGACCTGCGAAACTCTCTTTGACCCACTTGAGCATGTTCAATTGGAAAATAGAGTTGCCTTGGGATGAATCCAAGATGACGACATCCAAGCCGGCTTTGACCAATAATCTTAGTCTTTCTTTATCAGCGTCCATAGTACCAATGGAAGCACCACATAGCAATTGCTTGGTGTTGGCAGATTTGGACGCTAATGGGTAGTTTTGATTCTTCATTAAATCAGTTCTGGAAAGCATAGAAACTAAGTTACCCTTTTCATCAACAATCAATAGCCTACCCTTTTTGATTTTCTTTAGAATCTCGTTACCTTCTGATAACGTGATACCTTGTGCACCGGTAACAGGGTTCTTGGTCATGACATCCTGAACGAGTAAAGAGTCGTCCTCAACGAACTGTATATCACGAGAAGTGATGACTCCCACCAACTTTGCATTTCTCTTGCCATCTTCCGTGACAGGGAAGCCTGCAAATCCATACTTTTTCTTCATGCTCTTAGCTTCACCAACGGTGGTTGTTGGAGAAATCACAATAGGGTTGTTAATAAACCCATTTTCATAGTTCTTGACCCTTCTGACCATGTCAGCTTGGTCCTCGGGCGTACAGTTATGGTGAATGAAACCGATACCACCCGACAGAGCCATAAAGATGGCCATTTCCGATTCTGTCACAGTGTCCATTGGAGAGGAAACCAATGGAATGTTTAAAGTGATATTCCTGGTCAGCTTAGTCTGTAGGCTAACCTCAGAGGACGCAAAATCGACTAAACCTGGTAAGATCAAAAAATCGTTATAAGTCAACCCACCTCTGATCTTGGAGTCCATCAATTCCTGCACAGACAAACCATCCAGTCTTGGAAGGCTCTTGGCAAATTGCAGTGCGGTCTCGTAGTCCTTAATAGCGGCCATTGCTTTTACGTATTTGGGTTGTTATCAATTGAAACTGAAAATATTTACTTCTTTTAGTTTGTTATAAACGAATAAAAAAATAATAAGAAAAGTAAGGCAAGGAATAGAATAGAATACAGGAAAAAAAGTTCCCAGCATACTAGGTAAAATGTACAAGCCCACGAAACTGAGAAAAAGCCACCAAGGTTCTCCGGTTAAATGTTCAGCAAAAAATTTCCAGTCGAATTTTTTTCTAAATGTTAAATGGGAAAAGACTCCACTATTTATACTTTTTTTTTTTATTTTTTTTTTTTATTTTTTTTTTCCGCTTTCTTCGAGGAAAAGAAATGCGCGGCGTGCCTGCGCGGCGGTTAGGAAAAATGTTGACGTAATGAATAACGATTTAGCTTATATGTCATTTCCGCATAAAACAAACTTTCACAGAATGTGCGCTCTTTAGTTAGCCTTTTTTTGGCTTACAAAATGGAAGTACTGTATCAAGATATAGAGATGAATTATCACACAATCGTTTCTTTGACAAAATTACCATAATAATATCCCCACAAACATGAAGGATAATGGAACTGATGATGATGAGAGCGCAGGGCTTCTACCTTCTAGAGTGTCAGAATCTTACGATGTCACATTACCCAAGAATATATTTATAAACTCGTCTATTTGGTTTTGTTATGAAATTTGCAATTATTTAGCATTTCGTATTTGGATATTATCATGGCTTCCATTTATCATTTGGTGGAAACTATATACTAATCTCATAGCTGTTATTTTCACGTCTTTAGTGCATTATTCTTTGAACGTCGCCTTCGGTTTTCTTCGTGATCGTACCATATTGAAACAAATTACGCAATTCTTTAAAGAAATTATTAAGAATACACCTTGTACAGACATTGAAAACTGGGAACTTGCTGCAGTAAGCTTCAACTCTTTTCTGTATGAAAATAAAATTTGGAAGACTAAGCACTTCTTTTTTGATGGATCAAGTTGCCAAGTTGCATTCAGAAGATTCCTTTTACCGTTATCCTTGGTAACCTCTAACGAAACAAAGTTAAAATTACTCAAGAAGTTCCCTTATATTGAAGAAGCCCTTAAAGTATACTTCACGGAAGTGGATAGAAAATGGAACCTAATCAACTCTCAACAATTAAAAGCAATAATGCCGTAGACAATATTCAACTACCTGGTCAATCATATTTTTTTAAACTTTCTCAAGTATTCATGAAAACAATAAAGGAACGTAGTTTTATAACAATCGCTGCTATGGCGTGCTTCATAAGTATTTGTTCTTCACAATGTCTCACAATTGTTTTTACCCTCTCTTTCCTTGTCGTATTTGGGTGCTCCGATGAGTACTTGCTCTTCGAAACAAATAGATCCTGTTCAATGGAAGTGGAACATAAAATGCAGTTTTTGTCAACTATAATCAGTGAACAGCAGAAGTCAGATGATAATTTTTGGGACAAAATTGCAAAGAGGATGAACGTATACTTGCTTGAGCGGAACGTTTGGGCCTCAGGTGTGTTTTTCCTCGATAGAGCTGATTGTGAACATTTCTTCGAGCGTAATTTTCTCAGTCGTTTACCCTCGAGAAATTCTTCCTAAACTACCAGTTGCTGAGTTGCTACCATATATTGAAATAGCAGAGACTGCCTGCGATGGTGAGCAACTGATGTAACTTCTGAAGTGACTTCGATTTGGCAAGTTCTTCTATCAGCCAGACACATTATCGATGGCGCTAACCTAAATAAGAATAGACCTATTGCGTGATGAACTTGGAAGTACTACTTGATAATAAGTTTGACACCCTAGCCGGATTAGCGGCCTTCTTTGGTCTGGCTACAAGAATATATGACATTAAAAAAGGTCTTTTGGGCATTTCTTACGTTTATGATTCATATATTATAGGAGCTATATATATTGGCCCTAGCGTCTGTAAAAATATTATAGTATTGGAATTATGCCGTAATTTAAGTTTGAGTGGAGTTCATGATAAAAAAAATTGTTTACTATCTGTGCATGTGGAATAAGGGCTCTAGAAATTCCTGCTCTTACGAAATTGCATCGTCTTTGTGTTAAATGTGATAACTCAAATGCATGGCACGAGCAATGTTTCAATAGTCTTTCAGTAATGTTCCAGTAATATACTATAGAAGAAGAGCATATAACGACAGACCTCTAATCTATTAGTGCTCAAGAGGCCCTACTTTCTGTGTATAAAAGTAGTTATTCTACATATATTCATAACTCATATACATATCTAATAATCTTATTACATTATTTCATATAAGTTGGCTCTTAATTTCTTACGCCAATAGAGTGACAATGTTGGAGTAGAGCTTGTTGTTAAATACATCAACGAAAATGATGCCACCGTAAGGCTATTTTACGTCCGAAGGTATATTAAATAGCAGTACGGTGGAAGAAGAGAAAGTTATCCGCATAGGATCTTTGACAATCAAAATACTCTCACTTATAGTTTTACTGTATTACACAGGACTACACTGCTGCTTTCATTGCCCTGTTTTACGTTGAGCTGAATGACAATGTAACACCCACACCTCTCAGTGAGGATACAGCAGCAATTAAACTGGAAAAATGTACTTGGTACAAAACACGTGATTTTGCTCTTTCTTTTATCAGTTCACAAATACGGTGGAACGATAACCTACTTTTGAAAATCTTGTTTTCCTCCAAATAAGAAATCAAGAAAATGAATATGCGGGTAAACACCATTGATGAAATACACCTAAATTCCAAGTCATCAGATAACCAAATACGTAAAGTTTTACATGGATTGCTTAGAGAGACTTATCTAAAGACATAGAGAGTCTATCATGCATCGTGCACATTAAATTGATGTCAGCTTGTCCTTGCAACATTGTTATACTTCCAGTCGAGATTTTGAAGAATTCATCTATAGATACGAAGTATAGCTTGTATACAACAATTAATCGAGGATATGATGTCCCAAGGCTCAAATATGGCATCGTAGTTAGCCCTCGAGTGCACAGCCTTGAAACTCTATTCAGTGATTTGGGCTTTGACAAGAATATAGAGAAATCCTCGTTTTATTTATTATTGAATGATCCTGCCTTGGCATACCCTACTTTCTATGAAAATTTTGAACAGGTTAAAGGTGAAACAAATGAAGACTTATCTCTGCCGACATATTATATTCCCAAGTTCCAGTTTTTGACGGATGCATTCAATTCAGAGCATGTCCTAGCAACCATTGGCTACAAACCAAATAATAAGGAGAGTTATGAGATCACAGGATTTACGTCCATGGGCAATGGCTGTGGTATCAAACTATTCAATAGCAGTGTAATTCATATGATGCG
The DNA here is from genome assembly GCF_002079055.1 of Saccharomyces paradoxus. Taxonomy (NCBI): domain Eukaryota; kingdom Fungi; phylum Ascomycota; class Saccharomycetes; order Saccharomycetales; family Saccharomycetaceae; genus Saccharomyces; species Saccharomyces paradoxus. Next base: position 6,044 of record NC_047491.1, read on the forward strand.
ATTCCATAAATGTAAGAGACTGGTTGCAGACATTATCATGGAACATGACCTATTGGGTTATTATGAAAAGAAGCTCGGCTTTGTAGAGGTGCAAAGGTTCAAAGTTCTCAAAGAGGAACATCAACCAAAAGTATTTGACGATAAAGTAGAGTGTACTAAAGACTTCCATGTGATCAAAATGATTAAAGATTTGAAAAGTCATAAATTATAAACGATGCAATATTGTTTCTTTTTTCACACTCAAGTACAATAAACTGTACGTTACCTGATGAAAAGAATATAAATAGCGTTATTCAGTAAAGAAAAGTGGGGTCTTATTTACAATGTCAAAAGTTTGAAATGAAGATAAAATAGAGATCTTACATATAAAAACAGTATGTACCGTTGTTTTCTTCAAACAATGTTGATAATAAAATTTAAACCGTTGGTTCTCTTAAACTATTATATAATTGATTGCATAGTCACACCAAAAATGGACCCATTAGAATTGATATACCAATAATATTAGCATCTACAAACGTTGCATTATATAAACCTCGATGTGCATTTCGAATTGTTTTGGAATTATTCATCAAATCAAATGGTATTCATCTATATAGTACAATTATCATAATCGTTAGCGTTAGAAGAGCACTTGTGAGGTATAATTTATAGATGATTTTTCATTTTCGTCAAGATCAAAAAAGATCTCTATAGTTCATGGATTGTACATTTTATTTCGCTATCCTTCAAGTTGATCAATTATAATTTTGACATTCTTTTTCAAATATTATTTTGGGTTTATATAATTAGTATCTTCTGAGAAATTCTCAAATTAAAAATAATAGTATTTTCAGACCTTGAATAAGTTGAGACTCACATATCAAAGTTATTCTCGGCAAGATAAGCATTTAAAAATCATCAATAGTCAGTTTTCAAACTTCATTCGTAATCTTTTCAATACTCTAGAATGCTTGATTGACATTACCAGGCCTAGGCATTAAAAATGATATCCTTCTGTCACCATGAAACAGCCATTGTCAATCTGGATGATAGGTTCAATTCAACCCGAATTGCAGCAATCTGATTTGTCAACGTTACGACAACCATTCCTACCTTCTCTTTTGAGAATATTATTTCCTCTACTTAATAAAAAATACCATGGATATGAGGCGGGAAACGTATTCAAGGGCCAAGTATAATAAATGAAGCTCCCAATATTCTAATTCCACCCAGTAATATCCATCTTTTTTGTACTTGAACGAAACAGTTAAAGGTTCTTGGATGGGCGGCTCTAAGAAGCAGATTTATCGATTAATAAAGAGTGAATATAATGTCAATCTTCTTTTTATAGAAATAAAATTCATTTATAGTTGAGAGAGAACCTAGTGAGCTTTAATTCATTACATCCATTTAAAGAGTTTCATCCGGTCGTTATGAATATCTTTCCGTATGAAAAGTAAAAACAACTGTAAACTCTCAAAAACGATTCCTGATACATGAGAAGTGTTTGGGTGAGAAGAATTGCTCGAAACAAAGGAGTGGCCCAAAACCGCCACTCGATGCGCCCTTTTATCAATGGCTACCAACAGCGTATGTGTCAAAATAGACAGTTGGCTCAGCCAATTAAATAGTCCCTCTGAATGTCAAGATAAGTGTGTTCCCCCTCAAGCACCACATCACTATTTCATTCGTAAAACCTGCTCAACGCATAGAGACCGTTGATCCACTCTTGACTACGTGTGGTGTGCTCATGACTGCATCATTAAAGAATGTATAGGTAGGAAAATTAGAAACCATTGTCATTGTACGAAAGAGTCTCGAAGTAACACAATCATTGGTCATTGATAATTACTTTAGCAACCCTTTTGAGGCGTTTTCTCTTGATATATTCTATAAAACAATAAGGCTTAAATGTATCGTTTGTATGCATAGAGGAAATTTGAACGGATAAAAGTGGTTGAAAGACCAGCGTACAGAAACAACGATTTCCTCACGGGGATCCGAGGAAAAGAACTATTTGTTAAGTCAAGTCTGCGACTCAAATTCTATTGAATGAATAAAAAACCGTCACAGAACACACTTCATTTTTTCAAGGACATTTTTCACTAGCAGCATCGAAATGGTTCTTGAGCGCCTAATATCATTGTAGACATGGAAGATATTATCGAACCTGGAAGAGCCTATTTTAGTGGCTTGATGTGATCAATCTAATTAACTTTCAATTTTATTTTCCGCTACCAAGAACCTACTTAAAAGATTGCAAGCAGCTTACTCATTTATTATTGTTCGTTTTCACTTTAACATTCCTTGTACTTTCTAGTGAGCTCCCCAAAGGAACATGAGATACGATCTTTGGTTCATATACTACTGAAAGCATCAAAAATCATCAGCAATGTCTTTAGGAGTGGCTTTTTTTTGGCTTTTTTGCGTGATCATAAAGCGGGATATTGTCGAAATGGTCATTCTTTTAGATGACCATTTCAACAGCTTACGGAAAATGTTCGAGCGGATGACACCACTTCCACAGTTAGTGCCGCCAGATCTAAGTCACGCGCGATGTCAAAGAGGAAACTGAAAGATTGTAGGTATACAAGTGACCATTCGCATATAAAACAGAAAAGAACGGAACGAGGTGCCGAAATGTTCTTCGATATTTGTTCACCTGAGACTCGAGGACAGCATACATATAAGAGTTATGACGATTACACATCCTGTTGCTCAGTTAACTGCTGAGGCATACCCCAAAGTCAAGAGAAACCCAGATTTTAAAGTTCTCGATTCAGCAGATTTAGCGTATTTTCGTTCGATTTTGTCAAACGATGAAATCATAAACTCTCAAGCTCCTGAAGAGCTTGCTTCGTTCAACCAGGATTGGATGAAGAAGTATAGAGGCCAGTCCAATTTAATTCTCTTGCCAAATTCTACTGACAAAGTGTCCAAGATTATGAAATACTGTAATGATAAAAAATTGGCAGTGGTGCCACAAGGTGGTAACACTGACTTAGTCGGGGCTTCTGTTCCGGTATTTGATGAAATTGTTCTTTCTCTAAGAAATATGAACAAAGTCAGAGACTTTGATCCTGTTAGCGGGACTTTCAAATGTGACGCAGGTGTCATTATGCGTGATGCACACAAATTTTTACATGACCATGACCATATTTTCCCATTGGACCTGCCTTCCAGAAACAACTGCCAAGTGGGTGGTGTGGTCTCGACAAATGCAGGTGGTTTGAACTTTTTGAGATATGGCTCACTACACGGTAATGTTTTGGGTTTGGAGGTAGTGCTACCCAACGGTGAGATTATCAGCAATATCAATGCCTTAAGGAAGGACAACACTGGTTATGACTTGAAACAATTATTCATTGGTGCAGAGGGTACAATCGGTGTCATTACTGGTGTATCTATAGTTGCAGCAGCAAAACCAAAAGCTTTGAATGCCGTCTTTTTTGGTATTGAGGATTTTGATACTGTTCAGAAATTATTTGTCAAGGCTAAAAGTGAATTATCTGAGATTTTATCTGCTTTTGAATTCATGGACCGTGGCTCCATTGAATGTACGATAGAATACCTGACAGATTTGCCTTTCCCTCTGGAGAACCAACACAACTTTTACGTTCTTATTGAAACTTCAGGCTCTAATAAAAGACATGATGATGAAAAGCTGACTGCTTTCCTCAAAGATACTATAGATTCCAAATTGATTTCTGAGGGTATGATGGCCAAGGACAAAGCTGATTATGATAGACTTTGGACTTGGAGGAAATCCGTTCCAACGGCTTGTAATTCTTACGGTGGTATGTACAAATATGACATGTCACTTCAATTGAAAGATTTATACTCTGTATCTGCAGCTGTGACGGAGAGATTGAATGCAGCTGGTTTAATTGGTGATGCACCAAAACCAATTGTTAAATCATGTGGTTATGGTCATGTTGGTGACGGAAACATCCATTTAAATATTGCGGTAAGAGAATTTACAAAACAGATTGAGGACCTACTGGAACCATTTGTTTATGAATATATCGCATCAAAGAAGGGTTCCATCAGTGCTGAACATGGGATTGGTTTCCATAAGAGAGGTAAATTACACTACACCAGAAGTGATATTGAGATAAGATTTATGAAAGATATTAAACATCACTACGATCCAAATGGAATCTTGAATCCATATAAGTACATTTGAACTTAGTTAATTTGTAACTTCCCAGAGTTAGACTTTTTGTTTACAGTTTTATAGATTTATATATTTACATATATTAATTGTTTATTGATCAAAATTAATATAGTACAAAACACTTATCACAGGCTGTTTGTCTTGACGATTGGCGGAGTAAAATTAAGCCTAAAAGACCACTTTTTATGGACCTGCAACCCGGTGACTCCTGATTGGGTACTCCAGCAAGTGTTACTCCATTTTTTTTTACCACCCTAGATATTCTATATTTAATTCAACTCGAAATAATAACACAATTATTGGTATAACTTTAATTTCTTAATTTCAAGCATACGCTAAGTTTTTCAGCCTTTGTTCAAAAGTATGATCTGAATCCATTAAAAGACAAGTCGCATCCAGTTTTTTACTTTTTCTATGATCAAAAGCCAGAGAGAGTGATACTAACTTTTTGGTAGCATTTAGGAATATTTAGCAATTACTGATTTCATGGGTAATTTATCACATAGTGAAGAAAAAGGATCTTTCAGTTGCATGTTAGTCAATAATTGCAGGAATTATCTCTTTTCAAATGTGACCAAACCACATTTGTTATTCTCTGAGCTACATTAGTTATATTATTATTCCCATTTAACTTATTGGATACCATTACTGAGAGAGAACCTATACTTTAGTTATTCGTATTCTATTAATTCTGATTAAAAAATATACTTTTATAAGGCAAAAAACTGAATTTATTCACTTGTTTAGCTCTTAATTAGGTGCTTTACTCAGTTTCCAACTTGTAACCCGCCTATTCCTTATAATAGTCGGAACTATAATTAAGTTCAAAAGATATTCAGTAAAAAACTTTAGAGCGGCTGAATTATAACGACTACCAAAATATATTGTCTTCGATTTTTATCTTCAAAAACAAAAAATCTGCTTGAAATATTCCAGCAATCTGAGTGAACTGCTTGTTGTCTTAGTTTAGCATAATGGGTGCGATGAAAAATTAGCGGGTTCAGCTACAGGTTTTATGTGACTGGAAATGAAGAAAACAGTATAAGCTTTGGATATTGAAGAGAAAAAACAGGAAGTCCAATAACGGCGACACTTTCCTGAACGAGTTTGCTCAGTATTTCACCCCGAGAAGGACCGATGTGTGCTGACGCTATACGTAGTTTGATGACTTCAGCATACTTTTTGCCATTTACCGCTGAATTGACACATGTATAACAACTCCGGGCCGACGCTATCAAAAAACCAATTATCTACTCTTGGAAAACATAAAAGAGTGCGAGAACAATACGTTTTAGAATTCAGTAATTTCATAATAATTGTTTCCTTCATACTCTTAACCCCCCTCCTAGAAGGTAGCCCAAAAGAGAGGTTATTTTTGGGTTTACCGTTGTGAAAAGAATAGTTTGTAAATACCGTCATTGATCAAATAGGTTTATAATATTAATATACATTTATATAATCAACTGTATTATATCATCAAAAAAAAGCAGTTTTTTTTTTTATTTTGTTAATTTCCAATGTCCATGGGATTTCATTCGTAAAGGCATCCGTCTCTAGTTTGCGATAGTGTAGATACCGTCCTTGGATAGAGCACTAGAGATGGCTGGCTTTAATCTGCTGGAGTACCATGGTACACCGGTGATCATTCTGGTGACTTGATCTGGAGCAATACCGGTCAACATGGTGGTGAAGTCACCGTAGTTGAAAACGGCTTCAGCAACTTCAACTGGGTAAGTTTCAGTTGGGTGGGCGGCTTGGAACATGTAGTATTGGGCCAAGTGAGCTCTGATATCAGAGACGTAGACACCCAATTCAACCAAATTGACTCTTTCGTCAGATTGAGCTAGAGTGGTGGTTGCGGAGGCACCAGCAGCGATGGCGGCGACACCAGCAGCGATTGAAGTTAATTTGACCATTATATTTTGTTTTGTTTGTTAGTGCTGATATAAGCTTAACAGGAAAGAAAGGAATGAAGGCATATTCTCAAAGGCATATGGATGAAGTAGCTCTATTTATACCCACTCCTTCATCGACCATCACTACTTAAACGATTCGTTAACAGATGCTCCTTTATCACTTCACACCTTTCATATTTCATCTTTCGCACCATCTTCATCATTACAATTGAGATGCACTTGTTCCTGAACGAGGCATGCATGTATCATGAATTTCTTATGCGAAGGTATTGTTTTATGGTGCCTTTGTCTATTCGTACGTGCAGAATGTGCGAATGTCAATTATAAGGGAGCCGATGTGTCTTGGAAAGACCCTTTTGCGCCTGTGAAGTTTCCCTTCCCGGCCAAAGAGATTATCCGAATCTGAGACTTGGACCCTCGTTCAAAAGCTGATTGTCTAAGCCTATATTTGGTATGCTCTAAACGATTGCCGAGAAAAAATAATACTGTACTGTCTCTTTCTTGAAATTGCACAAACAAGCGAACATGTTTTGGGATTCGTATATTGTTAGCTTCTATGACTTTTCGCACTCTTGATGAATTCTTTGATATGATTCCGTACTCAAAAGCCGCTGAAAGCTGGTAGTATTGATAAAAGCTGATATCCAAAGAGCAGCGGAAGAAAATTTTGAATCTACTTTGCAGCATAGCGGGACTAAAACCCTGCGCGGCAAGAAATGCTTGATTCCCAGGTACAATGCTTTCTTCTCTAAATATAGAGGAAAAGGCGGAAGGCAAATATATGGTACTGAATTTTCTTTTATGTCTTAAATCTTCTCTGTAGGTAGGAAAGATGTGTCTATATTTGATACTCGTTGCAGTAGCAAAGACGGCAAAGTAAATACCAATATTTATGGTAACAGCTCATAGTGAGAGGCCAATTGCGCTTCTTGGATGTATTGCCAAAGTTCAACGTTTAATGATCTAGGCGACACAGATTTCTTTGAAAATAAAAGACTGCTAAAGTTTCGTTCAAAAAATGCTTGGCAATCAGCCCCATCAAAGAAAAATCCTTCGTTCTTCCAAACCTTTTTCTCAAGGAACCACCTATTCGTTTTCCTTGCAATGTTGTCCCATCTCTCAGTGCCAGCACCTTGTTCGTTTATAATATTTGACAAGTATTGCATTTTATTCTCAACTCTCATCGATTTAGGCCTCGTGTTTTGAAAATCCTCTACTCTTATATAGAAAAGGTATCCCAGATACAAAAAACCAAGCAGAGGACCAAAAAATTTTGAGAAACAGATATCATTCAAATCAGAGAGGAATTTTATTGGAAAGTAAAAAGTGACAATCCTCTGAAAAATCCATGCTAGTTTGCAACGATATGTTTCCTTAGGAAGCTTGACATTTTCCAAGCCACTAGGGCTGCATTCCTTCTCAGTATGGATCAACTTCCACTGTTCGTGTACTTTTGTAAAATAAACCTGCACTGCTTTTTCGATGTGAAAACCCGAAACCTCAAATGATGTGAACCTAGCACCTTCGTTTTCTCTCCTTAAAACGACTGGCTCTAGAATGGTTTTTCTAAATGCTTCTTGGCAGTCAGTACCATTGAAAAAAAATTGCCCAGTATTCCAGGCATTGTTTTCATACAAGTAGGAATTGAAATGTAGTGCAACAGTGTCCCAATCACCAGAGAATGCACCTGGCGTACTTTTGATGACTTCTTTAGAAAGATGGGTGAGCTGATTTGATAAGGCATATTTATGGCACAGTATTTGAATTGCGGGCAAAATTAGTAGCCCTGAGAACAGAATAGCCGAACCCATGAACGGATAAATCCAAGTGCTGGACATCCCCCACCAAACGACAAGTGGTAACCATAATAGCAGCCAGATGCGAAATCCTAAGGAGTTACGGGTCTCATAGCACAACCAGGTTAAGCGGTTCCTGAAAACATCCTTGGGTAAGATAAAGGTACTTTGGGACGCAAGACGTCCAGAGGATAACAATGCTATGTTCTCGCCATCTTCAATTTTGGTACCGTTCATATTAATGATGAGGCCTGGCTCAACAAATTTAGTGGAGCTTTAATCGTTGGCAGTTTCCTTTTATATAGATAAGGAAAAGAAGATATCCCCGACGGCGCGTTTATTATGTAATAGTTACTTGTTATAGTTAAAGCCACGATCGAAAAACGAGCAATAACTTCGAGCAGTTTGAATGAAAAAAAAATATTGGGTTATGTTTCTAGAAGCGCAGGTGTAAATATTATTTAAATGGACTACTCAACTTTCTTGCTTTAAATGTAATAGCTATCAATATACTTTCACTCACAGATACGAGCGGTGAAGTCACATGGTGCATTATGGGCGAAACAATGTCGCCTATGTTTGAAGCATCGAACAGTTTAAAATAGCTTTACAAAGCGTACCGTGTAACCTCTATGAATTGAGTCGCCACCTCGTTATAAACTCCAGAAAGTCTTCGACCAAAAGTTCTTGATTGGTTGAATAACCTATAAGAACCTTTGATGATATCACCATCAGTTCATAATCAAATTATATGGAGCATTTTCCCTCAATTCTTTGGATAATTTCCATCTCAGTTGGGTGGCTAAGCTTACTCAATGATCTTACATAGTCATTCCATACTTTCGTTGTGGCATACCGTGCTACTTATACTCTTGTATCCTTACAATATAGGCAGTTCTTGACTTACGCCTAAGAATACTTTTCTAGAGGCCTCCATGATAAAAAATTCATCTTCCAGTGATTACATAATGGGTTGAGAGTTTTCAGAAGGAGGAGCCTTGAAGAAGACTTCGAATGTGTGTTATAATACTTGGGAGATGAGCATAATAAAACATATTCTTCGTGTTTAGTGACTCGTAAAAAGCCTCTGTGGTTAGTAAGGAACAATACTGGATTAGTAATCGCTAAAAGCGATAAAAGTAATTACACGGCCACTCTGCATGATTATTATTTTTCATCTGGCCGGACGAGTGCAGCCCCATTATAAGTACCAGTATATTAGCGGCAGATCAATAACGAAAGTGGTGAGAGACTAGTGAGAGGCACAGATTTTCTAATCATGGTATTTCGCTAATAACGGGAAAGAACAGAGAGAATAAGAAAGAAAAACTGAAAATATATATGACAATTAATACAAAGAACATAGTCGTTGTTGGGGCTGGTGTGTTTGGTGTGTCTGTGGCGAACCACCTGTACAGGGAATTAGGTGGAACATATGCTGTAAAGCTCGTCACTGTATCTGATCACGTGTATTTTCTACCCTCAGCTGTGCGTTTGACCATTTCAAAGGATTATACCAAGTCGATCCTACCGTTAAAAAGTGTTCTTGATGATGGCGTTGAGGTTATCAAAGATGCTGCTGCCAGCTTTGATGTTAAGAGGGTAGTTTTGGAATCAGGTGGCGCCATAGAGTTTAGTATTTTGATCCTTGCAACAGGCTCGAAATGGTCTGATCCAATAGGTTCAACTTACACCTTTAGAGATAACTATGAAGAGTACTTTGAAAGAGAATCTTCTCGAATCTCAGATGCCAATCATATACTTTTCCTTGGCGGTGGCTTTGTTAATTGTGAACTAGTTGGCGAATTGTTATCCAAGTATTCAGACGAGATCAGATCTGGAAAAAAGCACATTTCCATTATTCACAATTCTGATAAGCTGCTGCCTGGTTCTGGCTTGTATAACGATACATTAAGAAAAAATGTGACAGACTACCTCTCGAACAATGGTATCACGTTGTATTTGAACACAGTAGGGGCTTCTTCCGACGCCTCGCCAAACCGTATCTTTTTAGGCGAGGGCTCATCGAAATATATAGATGCTGATTTGATTTACAAAGGCGTTGGAATTTCACCAAATGTGCCAGTCAACTGTATTGCGAACCTTTGTGATAAGAAAGGGTTCATTCAGGTTGAAAAGAACTTCAGAGTGAACGCTGTTGAGGCAGGAAACGTTTTTGCTATTGGTGATGTTACAAATTTCAGATATCATGGATTGGTTAAAAGGGACAATTGGGTTGACGTTTTGACCCGTAATGTTATGACTTTTTTACAAGAAGGAACAGAAGCTAGTCTAGTTGATGCAGATTGTCTTGACTCAGGTCATGCTCCAACTGGTGTCTCACTTGGGCCAAATGCAGGTTTTGGCCAATTCCCACTGCCATTATTCGGGACGGTCAATATCCCATCCTTTTTAATTTCTAGGGCAAAGTCGAGGGATCTTTTCTCTAACAAAATGGAACCTTTGTATAAGAAGTAGACTAGAAAAAAAAACTGCAGTATATATGATCTAGTTTTTCAATTGGGAAATAAAGAAAGCAGCTCAAAAACAGCAAACGGTGGCACTTTTTGTTCACAGAGTGGATTATCAAGACTAGACGTTAATCAAATATGTTTCAATTGCTGGAAGTGTAAATGTTTTTATATAAAAATGTTATTTTACAAATATAGCGAAGATCAATGAGAGCAAACCGCTTGTTTCTCAACTCTAGTATAATGACGACGATGAGAGTTAGCAGCGTAAAGTATAGGCGTTACGTTCCAGAAGAAAGGAAATAGGAGAGCGGAGATAAGTGAAGTATTCTGAGCTTTGGAGGTTGAAGAAAAAGAAACGCCAGAATGTTCAATAAAACCGACGGCCTCCTGAATAAGATTTTTGATTATTTCATCCCGAGAAAGACCGATGTATCCTGAAGCTCTACGTAGCTTACCAACTTCAGCATACTTTGTTCGCCACCCATCAGGAATTGACCCCGAGATGACCCCGAGAAGTTTATTTTCTGCACCCGCGTGTGCCTAAAACTTATTTTCCTGCAGGGCGGTTGAGAAATAAGGGATATAGGGAGTGCTGGAACGTGGGGTAGTTTCGTGCCTTCTTTTGCTTTTTGCCTCTGTGCCTGAGTCTCCTTACCCCGCAATACCTCACCAGATATTCACTCTCTCCTTGGCACGGACCTAAAAATAACTGTAGAAAGAGCTCAACAAGCAGTTTACTTACTTAAACTTTTCTGTATTGTAGCTCGCCATTTCTTGATTTAGTACACACAACTATAATACATCATTTCATAAATTTTTCGCGCAAACATGAACCAATTAAGCTTGCGCATTGCATGTGGATATATGGGCTAGACACCTCGTATATCCTCCAGTTGTGGTGGGAGAAGCATCGCCTGTTTTGAAATAATGAAAAATTATTTTTGTGTTTCCAACTAAATCTGAGAACCGTCATGTTCTAGGAGCAAGGAGGCTGCAGCGTTTGCAGTCTCAGAGTCTCAAACTTCATTTATTATACATATAAATAGCCAACATCAATTGTCTAATTGTTAGCATTCCCGCCTTTTCTAAATATCAATGTATAACATCAATAAAAAAAAAAAATAAGAGTAACGAGAAAAAAGAAAAGAAAAACGTAACAATTTCAAAAAAAATGACAAAATCAAACGAAACAACGGCTACCAGCTTGAATGCTAAAACTCTAAAGAGTTTTGAATCCACCCTTCCAATACCAACTTATGCCAGGGAAGGTGTTAAACAAGGTATTGTTCATCTTGGAGTTGGTGCATTCCATCGTTCTCATTTAGCTGTTTTCATGCATCGTTTGATGCAGGAGCACCATTTGAAGGATTGGTCCATCTGTGGTGTCGGTTTAATGAAGGCAGATGCACTAATGCGCGATGCTATGAAGGCTCAAGATTGTCTCTACACAGTTGTGGAGCGCGGTATCAAGGACACTAACGCTTACATTGTCGGTTCCATTACTGCTTATATGTATGCTCCCGAAGATCCAAGAGCTGTCATTGAAAAGATGGCCAATCCAGACACACATATCGTGTCTCTGACCGTCACAGAAAACGGTTACTACCACAGTGAGGCAACAAACTCATTGATGACCGATGCTCCTGAAATCGTCAATGACTTGAACCATCCAGAGAAGCCGGCCACTCTGTACGGATACCTATATGAGGCCCTGTTGCTACGTTACAAAAAAGGTCTTACTCCATTTACTATTATGTCATGTGACAACATGCCCCAGAATGGTGTCACAGTCAAGAACATGCTTGTTGCATTTGCCAAGTTAAAGAAGGATGAGAAGTTCGCTGCTTGGATCAAAGATAAGGTTACTTCCCCTAATAGCATGGTTGATCGTGTGACCCCACGTTGTACTGATAAAGAGCGCAAGTACGTCACTGACACCTGGGGAATTAAGGACCAGTGTCCCGTTGTCGCAGAGCCTTTCATCCAATGGGTTCTTGAAGACAATTTCTCTGATGGCCGTCCTCCATGGGAACTTGTTGGCGTTCAAGTCGTCAAGGATGTCGATTCCTACGAATTGATGAAATTACGTCTGCTTAACGGTGGTCACTCTGCCATGGGGTACTTGGGATACTTGGCAGGCTACACGTATATACATGAGGTTGTCAACGACCCAACTATCAACAAGTACATCCGTGTGTTGATGCGTGAGGAAGTCATTCCATTATTGCCTAAAGTGCCGGGCGTTGATTTCGAAGAATACACCGCCTCAGTGTTGGAAAGATTCTCTAATCCTGCAATTCAGGACACCGTCGCACGTATTTGTTTGATGGGCTCTGGTAAGATGCCTAAGTATGTTTTGCCATCTATCTATGAACAGTTGCGCAAACCAGATGGTAAGTACAAGTTATTGGCAGTGTGTGTCGCTGGCTGGTTCCGTTACTTGACTGGTGTAGACATGAATGGTAAACCATTCGAAATTGAGGATCCTATGGCATCAACCTTGAAAGCAGCCGCAGTTAAGGGTGGTAAAGATCCTCACGAATTGCTTAACATCGAGGTCCTTTTCAGTCCTGAGATCCGTGATAACAAGGATTTTGTTGCGCAGTTGACCCACTCCCTAGAAACCGTTTATGATAAAGGCCCAATTGCCGCTGTTAACGAAATTCTAGACCAAGTGTGATTTCAAAGGTGATCCGATCTACGCTCCCTAGATAGTAATGACTAGATATCTTGGGTGGATTATATAATGTTATATTTTTGTATATTGTTTCTATTTAGACAAGTAATAACGTGTTATGTTCCTGTAAACGTACTTTCAACGGTTTTAAGAGTACTCAAATGGATTCATTCCATATTTTTCACCACCCTCACCATCGCCATCGCCATCGCATCTCATTTCACTCCACCTACATAAGCTATACTTTCTCCACCCCGCTTTATGCAAAAAACAAAAAAGTATTTAAAGAAATAAAAACTTGACGCAATGTTGTCTTCATCGAATGCAATTTATTGATACACAACCACCGGTTGTATAGCAGTATTGACCTTCATAGCTCCGAGAATCTTCATAAAATTCGTGGCAAATTAAAACTACACATTATTATGTAAAATATAATATACAATGCTGCGCCTACAAGGACAAGCATATGCACTCAATGATCAATCAGAACCCTTTGAGAACTTCAAAAATTTCTTCCAATCTTTCTTTTCGGTATTTCTTTCCTCAGTAGGAATTCCTCTCTTTGAAGGAGGAACCCAAGATGCAGATGTCCATGGTTTTACGCCTTCTTCATATAGTAATTGGATTTCCTCTAAAGATAAACCAATTGTTTCCGGTAAGAAGAAGAAGACGTACAAAAACATAGCAACCAAGCAACCCACAAACACGTAACCATAGTAGAAGTGGATAGATCCGGTGATGAATGGTGTGAAGAAACCGATCAAGAATTGCCATAACCAGTTGCATGCAGTGGAAATCGACATTGCTCTAGACTTGACCTTTGAGGGGAACGATTCAGCGACCACGATATAAGCAACAGGAGCCCATGTCGTTGCAAAGCAGAATATATAGAAACAGGTGAACACGATCATGGCATTACCTGCACCTTTCGAAGAGGGACCATCCTGGCCATGAGGGTAAAGACATTTCACCCCGATACTTGCGAATATGACCATACAGGCCATCATCCCAGCTGCACCAAATAATAAACATTTACGACGACCGATTTTGTCTACGACCATAACAGCAATAATAGTGGAGAAGAAGTTCACTGTACCCAGGACGATGGAGGTCTCGAACCCATCAGTAAGCCCAACTGACTTGAAAATGGTAGTCCCATAGAAGAAGAAGTAGTTTTCACCGGTAAGTTGCAAAAAGGTTTGAACAAGAATACCTGTAATCAAACGTTGAAGGACTTTTGTTTTGACTGAGAAAAGTTCCTTCCACGAAGCTTCCCCTAGTTCTTTTTGGGCAAGGACACCGACGTTGATTTCATCAGCTTGTTTAAGTACCCATGGATCCTCTGGTGAAACCTTGTTAATCTTGGCAATGGAAGCCCGTGCTTCCTCATGTCTTTCACATTCGATCAGATATCTTGGGGATTCTGGAACCAATAACATACCAATAATGATAATCAGAGCCCATAAAAAGCAAAGCCCAAGAGGAATTCTCCATTGTGCAGTGTTGTCGTATTTTCTTGTACCATAAACGCTACAATAACCTAAGAAAATACCAAAGGTCATGTTCAATTGATATAGTGAAACAAGCCCACCTCTCAAGTCTGTGGGAGCTATTTCGGACAAAAGCATTGGACATAACACCGAACAGCCACCAGCACCAAGACCGTAAATGATCTTACCGACAAAGTATTGGTACCATTTGTGGTTTGAACTGATCTGAATAATTGCGCCGACCATATATACCAACACCACGATCACAATCGCCAGCCTTCTACCCAAAGTATCGGCAAGACGGGCAAACATAAGACCACCTATGGCACACCCAATACTGAACATTGCCACAAGAAGACCCATACGCACGTTGCTCAAATAGTATTCTCCAGTACTATGCTTGTAAGATCCGAAATTCATTTTAAAGTTGTCCATGTTAATGAAACCTGCTGTAATACCACTATCCCAACCAGGTAGGAAACCCCCAAAGGATATAGGATAACATAGTAAGTAGATGACAAGGTAACCTAGGAGCCCCCTCTTTGGTGGCTCAATGTTATCCCCGTTTATGACTTCATCGTCATCAAGCCCATCTGACCACTCTTTTTCCACAGGTGGTGCGACATGAATATCAGCATTAGAAGCATCTCGAATATCTTTATCACTGTTAATAGATGATTGCACACTAGACATCTTTCGATTTTAACGTCTTTTGTGTTTCTTTTTTGTTTTTTGTTTTGTTACTCTTTACTATTCTTGAGTGAAAGTACAAGTTTATCTGGGAGAAAACACCACTTCATCTGCCTTCTTTATATGTTTCTTTCGTGGCAATTCTTTGGCGGGAAGCGACAACCTCACACCATTCAGACGATAAATTTCTGTAGAATACGTTCATTTTTTGCACACCTCCAGGGGATTCTAACTATAGAGATTACTCTTTTTTCATTGGGTTCTGAATGCTCTTAAGCTAGGAGTTAAAGAATATTATTATCTAATATTATCCTCGAATGCCTACGTCATGCCGGGCTGGGCGGCATTCTACTCTCGGCCTTGCCTGCTAACAAACTAGCGCACAGAATATCACCCCACGCCGTATGTTGCCTACGTGCCTACGTTCCTGGGGAAATGATTACTGCTACCCCACTCACACGAAACGCATACCCCGTCCCAAAGTTTTTTATTTAGTATTTTTAATTTTAACTCCGGTACGCGCCCCTCGAAGTTAAATTAAACTAACTGACCGCATAGTCCAATAAACGATGTCGAGAACGATTAGTTGATTGGCTAGACAGTACAACAAGAAGACATCAACAGAAACTTTAAGCGGTAGCCTTACAGGCAGAAAGGAATCTTGGTTTCAAAGCCTAATATTCAAAAAAAGAACACGTCGGTTACCGAAAAGAAAATAGCTTGCACCTAAGGCACAGGTTACTTTTTTACTGAATACATTTCATACCTCAAGTCGGAAAATGTGTTTTTGCAACACTTCTCCCCAATGGAACATTGACAGGGGATGCGATAATTCCTCAGCATTATTGAATTGGTAAAAGGGTGTTCATAGAAGGACACGACTTTCAGAAAACTCAACTGAGCCAACTGAATACCGATATCATTTTATTGCGCTCTAAAATCTTAGGATTGGTATTAAAAGTGCCCAGTATTTCCGCAGTACCTGCTAATTACATATTTTGTGAGAGCAGCAAGCTGCCCTATGATCAGTGAATAGTGATAATGGTATCTGCGTTCTTTTCTTCTTGTTTTTTACCTCGAGCACCGTTAACTCTCGGTAGTTACAGCCCCACAAAATATAAAACAATAATTTCATTTATTACTAACCAACTCTTGACACTTACAAATGATTATTGAGCCTACTGGTACCCCACCTAGCCTGAAAGGGTAAACTACATACAGATACCTTCTACAAAACACGTTGCGAATATACCAAGCTCAATTACAGAAGCCGTGAAAGCCGTAATCATATGGAGCTTTTGTCAAGAAGGACGTACTCATTCCGAAATTGCGAAAGTAGCTTCGTTTTGCTTGAAACCGTCGTCACTGTCGCTAATCTCGCCCATTTTAAACTCAAGGTCCTATCCTAGGTTGTGTTGCTGCCAGTAAGCATGTTAGCTTAAGCCTGAATGTAAACACTGAACGATTTGCGTTGGAGATTGCATTTATGGGTGTATTCGCGGTGCCTCGACGATATTTCACTAAAATTGGCACGTTCGCAGAATACTCTTGTATTTCATTGGAGATCACACATAAGTTATCCAACAATCCTAAAGATTGCGGCCAAAAATGCTCTTTGCAAAGAGCCTTTCCCATCCCTGAAAGGCGCAGCGACTTCTAATATCATTGACCATTTTTGGTGTGGTTCTGACTTAAAAAGCTTGGTTTTCAATTGGAATTGGATTTTCCACAGCAAAAGGAAGTCACTGTATCTTAATATAGAGCATTGACACTGCAGTGAGGCAGATGCCGATTGAATGGAAGAGAAAATTGTATGGTTATGTCCAGATCATCTTCATCATTGGAAGCGTTACTTTTTCTAGCTGGCCTGCCTGAGCGTAGAAGAGCCGCCCTCAGACAAGCCAACCTCATCAATCCAAAGGCTGACAGGGGAAACCCGTCATATTTGATTGAGGTGTATGAGAGTGGACTGTACAACATTCTTCAATTGCTTGGCGATATCAACAGCGCAGGATAAACTTTGGTAAAGAGGTTTCATCGATGTTAAAATGGGAGCAAATCACCGTTTTCTTCTGTTCACTACGTCGAACTACATCCGATTTATGGCATTTGCTGAAACTGTTCGTAGTTTTCCACACCCTACAGAGACATACGAAAAAGAGGGAAACATAATAATGAACAACGTGAAGTAGCAAGCCCTATTGCACCTGCACAGACTGAAAAGTCGGTTGTACACCGTCATCTCGCGCTTTGAATCTCCTGAAGTATGATTAGTAGCAAATTGTAAGACTATTTTGATATTTGCAAAACTACATTCAGAGCCCTCTCTATCACTTTAGTGATGCAATTAAAAAAAAATAACATAATTAGCATTATATAATAATTCAACCTGTAAATAAATAGGGACTAGTGACTCGCTTTTACTTTTTTTCTCTTCACTGCTCTGATTTTTGAAACGCATAACTCTGCTTTCTCCAAAAGTTGCATATGCGCAAGAGCCTATTAAATGTCACACGGAGCAGTTCTTACCTACAATGATTAGTAATCGGTAGCTAATAATGGGGGCGGTCGCACCTCGCTTGGCTGATGACACGTTTCCTAAATTCTTCACGATCGGGGACAGGCCCATCATCCCAATTAGCCAGTCTATCATTAACGAGCCTATCAACCTCATCGTAATGAATAGTAATCCACGGATGGTCTTCGTCGCCGCAAGTCGTTCGATTTACTGGTGGCAACCTAACACTCCAAAATCTGCTATCATAATCGGCTATCTGAAACGATGTCCATGTATTATATGTGAAAGTCTTACGATTTTCTGTCGTGTTCATACAGCATACCAACGCCAAGCCTTGGAGAGCAACAGCTAGCATGCAAACTCTCATTCTCTCAGTATGCTTGAGCTTGGCTGTATGGTTTTCGTATCTTTCGCCTAATATAACGAGAAACTATTAACTGTGAAAAAACAACCGTTCGAGGAATACGACCGACCAAAAAGAAAACGACGCTCAAGATTTCCACTTTAGCGCGCTATTTAGTAGAAGTAGTCTATTGTAGACGTCTATTTTTTGTATCAAACGCAGGATTGAAGCTGTGGCTGCTTTTAATCCATTATACGTTGTAAGAGGGGGAGGAAATAGGGCCTCCAGTACTGAGTCATATTCCCATTTGCACGAAAGCAGAAACAGAATGGTCTCACACTTCAGTATTGACTGTACATCTGTGCATGAGTGACTAATATGTTGTTTGTGGCCTGAAATGGTTATCATCACGCCATACGCTCTGCAAATTATCTCGGTATGCAGATGTCGTTATTCATATACAAAAGAAACAGTGTTGCTTCAGTATACTATAATGGTTGCACTGAAGCAAACAGCTGATGATCAGGCGATACATTAATTGGTCTGCGAAGGACCTTTTTCACTAACCGACTGTATCGTATATTTCCCAATCCGGTTATTAAATCGTTATCAGGCGGAAACCTTCGCGAACTATATGCTGGCGGGCGTTGCGACAAGACGTTTAAAAGCGGGCATAAAAAGTAAATGAATGCACGCTAATGAAAGAGACTCTCGAGCTCATGTCCATATCTTGTATCTTCCAACTGTTGTTAGCCCAAAGGCCGTAGGCATGTCGAACGAAGAATCTGAAAAAATGACCAATGATCGAATTGTGGTGAAGGCCATTGAGCCAAAAGACGAAGAAGCCTGGAACAAACTGTGGAAGGAGTATCAGGGCTTTCAAAAAACCGTCATGCCTCCGGAGGTAGCCACGACTACCTTCGCGAGGTTCGTAGACCCTACAGTCAAACTGTGGGGGGCGCTAGCCTTTGACACCGAGACCGGCGATGCAATTGGTTTTACACACTACCTGAGCCATTTGACATCGTGGCATGTCGAGGAAGTTGTCTACATGAACGACTTATATGTCACTGAACACGCAAGAGTCAAAGGTGTAGGTAGAAAGCTCATAGAATTTGTGTACAAGCATGCAGATGAGCTCGGTACGCCTGCAGTGTACTGGGTTACAGACCATTACAATCATCGCGCGCAGTTATTGTACACCAAAGTGGCTTACAAGACAGATAAAGTTGTTTACAAGAGGGCTGGATACTGAAGCCGTTGTGTAATATAGACTACTGTGTATAAAAATAGCACTAGTTTCTATAGACTCATTCGCCAAGCTTTCTTCCAGGAGCCCTTTTTACTAGTGAAATAGTTTCTTATTGGCTTTTCGTAGTTTGTTCTCCGGTTTAAGCACAAGCGCCGTACGGCGCAGGCACAGAATGACTTGCAGCTCAATCCAGGTGCATTTTTAAAGAAACTGCTCTGTTGGGAAGAGCCAGGCGTTATTCGTTTGCAATTTGCCGTAAAGAACACATTTGAGGGTGCAGTCCAGCAGGTCGTTGTCACAACCAGTGATGCTGATAGATGGTTCTTGAGTGTACTTCTGTGACACACTGATGTACGGGTACTATATAAACAATGGATAGCGTTGATCATCATTGAGGCCAGCTTACTCCAGAGTTTTGTAAAAAACTGTCAGAGAACTGCGAACGAAAGACCTTTCATAATGGACCCAGCTACTGCTAATCATACCCTCACCGAAGAATTTACGGAGGTCGTCGTTCCTGAGATGCTGGAAAAAGAAGCAGCAGCTACGGTTGATGTCAACCCAACGTTAACCACATCTTCTCCAGCACCATCTTATATTGAATTGATAGATCCAGGTGTTCACAACATTGAGATTTACGCAGAAATGTACAACCATCCGGTATATCGTGTTGCTCTATTCTTCTCACTTTTCCTTATTGCCTATGCTTATGGGCTAGATGGTAATATCCGTTATACTTTCCAGGCGTATGCTACTTCGTCGTACTCCCAGCACTCCCTACTGTCAACTGTCAACTGTATCAAGACAGTTATTGCGGCTGTAGGACAGATCTTCTTTGCCAGATTATCTGATATTTTCGGCAGATTCTCCATCATGATCGTCAGTATCATTTTCTACAGTATGGGGACGATCATCGAATCACAAGCCGTGAATATTACAAGATTTGCTGTTGGTGGCTGTTTTTACCAACTGGGTCTTACCGGTATTATTCTAATTTTGGAAGTTATTGCTTCGGATTTTTCTAACTTGAACTGGAGGTTGTTAGCCTTATTCATTCCAGCCTTACCATTTATCATCAACACTTGGATTAGTGGGGACGTGACAAGCGCCATAGGTACTAATTGGAAATGGGGTATTGGTATGTGGGCTTTCATACTGCCGCTAGCTTGTATTCCGCTTGGACTTTGTATGTTGCACATGAGATATTTAGCAAGAAAGCATGCAAAAGATAGATTGAAGCCTGAGTTCGAAGCGCTGAACAAATTGAAGTGGAAGTCATTCTGCATAGACATCGCTTTTTGGAAATTGGACATCATCGGAATGTTATTAATTACTGTATTTTTCGGATGTGTATTGGTTCCATTCACGTTAGCTGGTGGCTTGAAGGAAGAATGGAGAACCGCCCATATTATTGTCCCTGAAGTCATCGGTTGGGTTGTGGTGTTACCACTATATATGATATGGGAAATGAAGTACTCAAGACACCCATTGACACCGTGGGATTTGCTTCAAGACAGAGGCATCTTTTTCGCCCTGCTCATTGCATTCTTCATCAATTTCAACTGGTATATGCAAGGTGATTACATGTATACTGTACTGGTCGTCGCAGTACATGAATCCATTAAATCGGCCACAAGAATTACCTCCTTGTATTCATTTGTTTCCGTTATCGTTGGTACAATCCTTGGGTTCATACTGATTAAAGTGAGAAGGACTAAGCCTTTTATTATATTTGGCATTTCTTGTTGGATTGTCTCATTTGGTCTTTTGGTTCATTATCGTGGTGACTCTGGAGCACATTCCGGTATCATTGGTTCTTTGTGTCTATTAGGTTTCGGTGCAGGTTCATTTACTTATGTGACACAAGCTTCCATTCAAGCTTCCGCTAAAACTCATGCAAGAATGGCAGTAGTAACCTCGTTATATCTGGCCACTTACAATATTGGCTCTGCATTTGGTAGTTCTGTTAGCGGAGCTGTCTGGACTAATATCTTACCGAAAGAAATTTCGAAAAGGATTTCTGATCCCACACTGGCTGCTCAAGCATACGGCTCTCCATTTACATTCATTACCACTTATACCTGGGGAACACCAGAGAGAATTGCTCTAGTCATGTCTTACCGCTATGTTCAAAAAATCTTATGTATCATAGGTTTGGTATTCTGCTTTCCTTTGTTAGGTTGCGCCTTCATGTTGAGAAATCACAAACTAACGGATTCTATTGCTCTTGAAGGCAATGATCATTTGGAAAGTAGAAATTCTTCTGAAACTGAGGAGAAGGAAGAAAGTTTCTTGAAAAGTAAATTCTTCACACAGTTTACAAGTAGCAAAGGCAAGGAAAATTAATATCCTCAGTTTAAATAATTTCGTACGTGCGCTTATATCTATTACTTAGTCAAGAACACATAATAACATTTGGTATATTAGTCTTCGCACAGCTTTACATGTCATGGTGGCTTTATCGATTCCTGGACGATTAAGATACTAAAAAACATCAAAAATTCTGACCTATATACTATTTAAAGCGGATAAATAAAAGTTTTGAACATGATAAACATTCCGGACTCCAGTAAGCTAACAACTAGTTTGAACCCAGTGAAAAAAAAAAAAAGTCCTATATTTGGCAGTGCTGCTCATCAGAACCGTTAACTGCATCCAAAATAGTCTGAGTACTGCTGATAATCATAATCATAAAACCAAAGCATATACAAAGATAGAAAGGAAGCTTTTCCTTCCAACTCTTCTTCTTGCTAGTCAACAATAAATTTGTGTATGGCGGTAAAATGTAAGCCATGGTGGATGCAGTAGTAGCTCCAATCAGTTCAAATAATGCGCCTAAGTTACAGGTAGTTAATGATATGCTCATGGTAATGAAGACAAGTAACGAAGTTATGACGACGTGCTGCTTACCTGTTAATTGAGTATGCTCATCATAATTCTTAATAAGCCTACATTCATGTAACAAATTACCGACAACATCTCTTAAAACAAAAATTTCCATAGGGAACGTAGTTAGCATATTAAATCCGAAACAAAGCCTAGCTATGTTGATAGCCACGTCTGTTCCTGGAAAACTATTTAAGACGTTGCCCTTTGTTTTTTCTTTGAAAGCCGCAAATCCTGAATATCCCATTAGTCCACAGCATATTACCGAGATAATGATACTTATATGTGTTAACCTGGTGAATTTGGCCACACTTCTATTCCTCATGGAAAAGAAAATAAAACTAGTATTATGGTGACAAACCAACGCAAAGGAAATGACAGAGAGACTCCTGAATATAGTAGTTTTTACGAAAAAATCAGGCAATTTGAGAGAATGACCTTTCCAATCATATGGTAGCATAGGTCCTCTAATGACTACTGTAAGCACAATTATGATCATACTAATGACGGCTAAAAAAGACGCCTTTGATAACGCCTCTATATTCCTCTTCAGTGATAAGGGAAAGGAAATGAAAATAGTAACCATTACTATTATAACGTTCCTTCTGAGCCAGAAATGTACGTCTCCATCGTTTTGACTGAATATAGCTCTGAGAACATGGGGTATGGTATCCCCGATAATAATGCAATATCCAATGCATCCACCAAATGCAAACAACCCGTTCGTAAAAAGAATCAATAATTTCCCTTTTTTACCCATTACATGTTCGACCGTACCTTGATATGTTCTCTTGCCAGCAAGAGTTAAATTAATGACGATAAGCCTCAATGTCCAATCAACTATAAATCCTAGTGCAATGTATGATATCAGCCCGCCTAGTATACCAGCATTTTTAATTGCAAACGGCTGAGTAATTATTCCGGCGCCAAGAATAGAGTTCGCTAAATTCATAAAAGCCATCCTCATACTAGATTTTTTATCATTTTCTCGAAGTACTCTATTGACCAGAGTATCGTCCGTGTCGGAAGCGATGGGATAGATGGCATTTAAGGAGCCCTTCCCTTGGCTTCCGTCATCGGAGTCATTATCAGTTATGCCAGGCAAAGGAAAGTCTGTCAATTCAAACTCCGTTCTAAGCTCTTTGTTTTCCAATTTAGTATACCAGCCCAATTCAGACATTATCGGAACATATATATCTGCTAAATTCTAACCAAGATATTCTCCAATCGTCCAGTGCATGTTGCATTTACTACTTTTGGCGTTTTATACTATTTTCACTATTTACATATCGTGAAAATGACGTTCGGTATAAGGTTCGGGTGACAGGAAGATAACAAAAAAAAAATTAAAATTCATCTTTTAATTATACATGAGCATTAGCATGAAAAATGTACATATATATTTATATATATATATTTGAAGGTCCGAGGAAGTTTTGAAATTCCTCTTCCCCGTCTGCTTTCCTTTAGATGGCAAGATTATCGTCGTGAAACATCAATAATAAATATAATGAGACTATAATAGTCTCATTAATTCTTACAAATTTTTTTTCGTGTATGACTTATGAGGATGAGAATGCGAAGTGGCGTGGGAATGTGATCAAAGGTAGTAAAACGTCATATTTATTTATGCTACAACATTCCAAAATTTGTCCCAAAAAGTCTTTGGTTCATGATCTTCCCATACAATTGCTTCAATATCTCTTCTATCGGAATCGATATCTACATCTTCAATCTTCCAAATAAATCTGCACCTGAATATGGCCTCAAATAAAATCCAAACAGCCAGGAACAGAAAAACAGAAATATAGGCGGCAGCGAAGCTAACACCATTGAATTTTGGCGCGAAAGCGGTGAAACCTTGGATAATGATAATGATTATCATAAATGTGGCGGCATAATAAGCCAAACCAGGCATTAATTTGGCTTTGAATGGTAATTCGTCACGAGAAATGCCACGGTATTTCAAAGCTTGCATAAATCTGATGTGAGAAATCGAGATAAACAACCAAGCAAAAAACCCGGCAACACCGGTGATGTTTAGCAGCCACTCAAATACTTTGTCACCACCGGTTGACGTTTCCATGTAAGCCAAAGCGCCAAATACAGCAGTAGTGAAAACCGCAACGTATGGTACACCACCTTTGGTGGTTTTTGAAAGGAACTTAGGAGCCAACTTGTTTTTCGATAGACCAAATAAAATACGGGAACCAACGTAGATATTTGAATTTGCTGCAGAAATAATAGTTGTTAAAATAACAGCATTGAAGATATGTGGCAAAACCTTTGTACCAGAGTTCTCGATGGCAATAATAAAGGGAGATGTAGAAACGTAGGAAGTAGATTCCGTTAATTTAGGGTCGTTGTATGGGACCAAAAGTCCAATGAATAATAGAGAACCAATGTAGAAGGTTAGAATACGGAAAACAACCTTTTTGATGGCTCTTGGAACGGACTTTCTGGGGTTCGCAGCTTCACCAGCAGTGATACCAACTAGTTCAGTACCTTGAAATGTGAAAGCAGCGTTAATCAAAGAGGAAACCCAACCTAAGAACCTCCCCTCATTTTTATCCTTAGATATAATACCTGGGCCCCAGGCACCTGGGTTTCTCCAATAACGGAAGCCAACTGGGCCGGTAACACCAGCACCGCAAACCATGCAAAAACAGTAAATTAGAAAACCGATAATGGCTAAGACCTTAATGGAAGCAACCCAAAACTCGAATTCACCGTAATACTTAACAGGAAACAAGTTCATTATCGTGATAAGTACCCAAAAAATACTAATCCATGCTGCTAGTGGGACTTTGCTTGTCCAAAATTGAATGACTTGGCCAACTACACTAAGTTCTAGGGCAAAAGTGATGGCCCAAGAAAACCAATACATATAACCGTTGGCTGCACCAAATGCGGGAGAAAGGAATCTCTGTGAGAACACTGTGAAAGAGGATGTAACGGGGATAAATGTAGCCATTTCACCCAAGGATTGTGTGACAGAATATGCCAAAGAACCCATAAATAAATATGATATAAGAGCGCCCACTGGGCCGGCGTTGGTCAAGGGTGTGGATAAACCAATGAAAAGACCTGTACCAATAGTACCACCAAGGGCAATCATACCAATATGTCTTTGCTTAAGCTCTCTCTTCACTTCTGCGTTCTGTACTTCGCCTTCATCTTCATCGCCTATACCATCCTCCATAGAGAAAGTATCTTCGCCATTAACTCTCGTTGGGAAAGAGCGTAATGGATACAGATCTTTACTTTTCTCATCTTTTAATGGTATCGATCCACGCCTGTGGTGTGTTTGTGAAGCTTCAACGTCATGAAAGAGGGTTGTGACGGGCTCATTGTACATATGCTTCTCATCTATGTCTTCCTCTCTTTTCAGATTCGTCATTGCTACTTTTTTTCTTTTTTTTATGTTCTACAGGAATTGAAAAAGTGTGAATAAATCTGAATTAAACTTTTGATTGGCGACGGATTTAAACTGGATCAAACTAAAGGTATAATAGGAACTTATATATTTCTGTTTCTGGTATATACGCAAAAAAAAAAAACAGATAATTGAAGCTGTTGCAAAAAGGGATTCCCTGATCCTGTGCGCCTAGTTCGGAACCACTTTTTTCCTTGCTAATTTGTGCTTTATCTTGTATCTTTTCTCTTATCTACTTATCTTAACCTTATCGTTTTCCTCGAAATTTTCACTGATAGAGAAAAGTGCAAAAAAAGAAATTCAAAAAGCCGTATGACTCACCCGGAATTATAAGTGGGGCCTAACTTTCAATAGGGTAACTGTTAGGGTTATTTCAAAATGGATTTTTAACCTTACCTATTCTCAGTTTAGCCCTACTGAAAATTCGGACACTTTAGGGTTTAGAGCTCTGATAGAGTCTAAGTAAATCTTCTGATAAAAAGGTAGTTTTGGTTTATGTACAACATTTCTTGACAAGTTATTGAAATGAAATGAATACAATCCTGTGACATTTACTCTTGGTCGTTCTGTTATGTTCTTTTTCTTTTTCTTTCTTTTTTATTCCTTTCAAGAAAGCTTATCAGGGACAAGGTTCTCGTGCAGATTGAACGTATTCTACGTCGATTCTCGTTTCAATCAATTGTAGCTATTTTTTGTATTTCTTGTAAAAGCAACTGGATCATTGATATCTTAAATTATATACGTATGCATTATTCATAATTGGCTCTCTACTGCTTGCTGCTTGTATTTCCGAATAAGACTGATAAGTGATAAAAAAAAAAGAAAACTTGATTAGGTTGAAGCGTCTTACTTTCTAAGTTGAAGAAAACGCTTAGAGTTATGACAAGAGCAGCAAATGCTAAGCTATTTCCAAGGGTTCGTGCCCATACATACCATATTTTACTCTGTGTTCCATCCCACGGAAGGTTCTAAAATTAAATATGAGTTCCCCCCAAATAATCTGAAAAATCATGGCATCAATTTCAACACATTCAAAAATTACATCATACCGAAGCCTATACTATGCCACAAGTTGGTCACTTTCAAATATGGTACATATAGAATTGTCTGCTATCCTGTAACAATTAATTCTCCAATATACGCTAGAAATTTTTTCAGTTTCAATTTTGTGTTTGTATTCCCGTATGATTGTGAGACGTCTCCCTATGAGCCAGCTATCACCAGACTGGGCAAAATGTTCAAAGTTCTTGAAGAGCAAAACCAATTGCTGTCCAAATCTGAAAGAGATCCAGTTTTCTTTGATTTAAAGGCGTTGGAAAACTCCACAACAACGCCTTCTACTGCAGGTCCTTCATCCACGCCAAATCCCAGTAGTAACACCACACCAACTCATCCTACGTCCGACAAAGATACGAAAGATTTGAGAAGCAGTAGATACAGTGAGCTTATCAAAGAGTTAGGACTTCCGCAGTCCGCGTTTTCTATACAAGACCTACTAATGAGAATTTTCCAAGACCTGAATAACTATTCCGAATGTCTCATACCAATAGATGAGGGAAATGCTGTGGACATAAAGATTTTTCCGCTTTTGAGACCGCCTACAACTTGTGTATCACTAGAAGATGTCCCTTTGTCGTCCGTGAATTTGAAAAAGATTATTGATGTCAACTGGGATCCAACAATGATGAGCATAGTCCCTTTCATTGATGGCTTAAACAACATTGCAAAAATCTCGAAACTGAGCAACAGTGATCCTGGTCTGGTTATAGAGTGTATACGGCATTTAATATACTACAAGTGCGTTACATTATCAGATATATTCCAGTTTTCTAACATATATGCGCCTTCTTCATTAATCAGGAGTTTTCTGACCGATCCACTAATGGCCAGTGATTGCCAATCTTATGTCACGTTCCCCGAAGTGTCTAAATTATCAAGCCTACCCTTAAATAAAAGTTTGGGTTCTGGTGACCAAGATTCACCGTCATTTTCTGTACGAAGAAAATCTAAGTCGTCTAGCATACCTTCAAACCCAGATTCTAGAACTACATCTTTTAGTTCTACCAGTAAAGTCTCCCAAAACTCCTCCTTAAATTCCTCTTTCTCATCAGTTTATAAGGATTGGAGGCAATCACAAACCTCCTGCTCGAGCTCAAATATACATGTCATCAACGACCGCAATCGATTCCTACCAACAAGATCATGCTTGTTTGACCTTTATAGATCACTCTCACAGGGTCAAACATTGAAAACATGGTATGAATCGAAGTATATGATTTTAAAGGAAAATAACATCGATATAAGAAGGTTCATAACGTTCGGTCTGGAAAAACGTATCATCTATAGATGCTACTCTTTTCCAGTGATGCTAAACACCGGTTCGCGTGAAACGAAAGAAATGACACCAATGAAAACAAAAGATTTTCTAAATGAGGATAAGTCACTTGAGAAAAGAAATCACGATTATTCACTTTCAGTCACAAGGTCTAAAAATACAGCAAAATCCAGTAACTTGAAACCAGAAAGGCCCTCGAAGGTTTCGTTTGAAATGCAAAGGGCAAGTTCTTTGGCAACAGGTAGTAGTACCATACCAAAACTCACCGACGAAGAAGAACGCATTCTTGAGGAATCTGTTAGGAGTGCCGAAAATTTTGATAAAATTTGCGTATTACTTGGAAAACCTAAACTAGAAGTCGAGAGTTACTTAAACGAATTAGGAGAATTTAAGGTAATCAATAGTTGAAATAAAGAATTTCATTGTCCATTAAATTGTTATGTTTTTTTTTAATATTACAACCTATTGCCGTGAATAAAGATAGTACATATAAATCGTGCTGTTTATATAGGTAGCTCCGTGAAAGTTGTTTTAGGTTCATCCCTTGATGTGTTCGATGGAGTCAGTTTTTACTCTTATATCTTGTTTTCTAATGAATAACTGAGCATTCTTTACATACTTGTTTGTATGAACCATTAGTTTGAATATATATCTGATTGAAAGGCGGTAGCAACTATTCAGTCTTTAGCATTTTTCTTGAGCCTTCACTGTCCGCATTTTCGCTCGATTTGTTTCCATCTTCAATTGCATGTTTTTTGGGAGACATTATACTCTGCACTGAATTTCCGTTTGTGTTTGATAATCTTAGAGGCATTCTCTTACTTAAATTTGGTATTTCCTTCAATATGTTATCAATCATTTCGTCTTTGGTAGCATTTTCCTTGTTGCCATAGTTTTTCATTATATTTTCAATTGTATTGTAGATATCATCCACATTTGTTATATGGGAGTGTGTTGATGTTATCGAATTCTCAATATTATCCTTCAATATGTTATGCTTATTAATGAGGTGCTTGAATTGATCATTAAACTTGGTATTGTTCTTCAAAAGGGATATAGCATTCTCTGATTCCTCCACTTGTCCTTTCATGACTGAAATAGACTCGTTCATCGAATTTGATGATGTATCAACGGTACTCTTGATTTGTGATAACGTTGAGGCCATGCTGTTATAAAACTCATTATTCATGGAGTCACAATCATTTATCAAATCAAATGAATTTTCCCACTTGACGCGTTTGGGTTCAAATAGATCCATTTCTTGATCGATAACTGCACTGGTTGCAGTTGTCAGATTCTGCATTATTAGTTTTTTATTTTCGTCAAGGTGGTCGTTTAAAGTCTTTTTAAAGTTTTCAACAAACTCGTTTGTTCTCTTCTCGATATTTTCATAAGTAGAATCTACGTGACGGTTTAGTAATTCTTGATGGTTATTTTTGAAAAAGTGATTTTTTAAGTATTGCTTTAGGTTGTTATTCTCTTCGCTAATATCAGAAAGATTCTCAGCTATATTTTTATAAAATTTTTGAAAATCCACTCTTATTATGTCGATTTTTTCAACAATAACATTGAAGAATTTAGGAGATTCATTTAAAATTTTCTTCACACAATCTTTATACATTAGTTCAGCCTTTTCTTGCATGGTTTTCATGAGAGTTAGTACTTCATTTTTGATTATATCAAGATTTGGTTGGATATTAGTTTCTTGAAGAATATTTTCCTGTTGCATAGTATTTAATTGTAAAAACAATGTAGATTTCAAATTTTTAATTTCTTTAGTAATATGCGTTTCAAACTTTTTATTAAGGTCAAGCTCTCTTCTTTTATAATCGTGCAGGGCCGCTTGCATTACCTCAGTCAACTTCTGTAGTTTGTTATTGAAGCCGGATATTTCAATTTCAGTTTTATGCTGTTTTTCTAGTTGCGATCTTAAGTGATCGATAGTGGCTTTTAATGATTCTATTTGGGAATTTTGAGATTGAATGGTTTGTTTTGACTTCAATTTATCTTTTACTAGCAATGAATTTTTCGATGCCAAACCCTCAATTTCTCTTTTACATTCTTGAACCTCATTTTTATAACTCTCTAAATCGCCGTTCAAATTTTTGTAATGATCCTGACTCATATATATTCCTTCTTTGGATTTTGTGGAAAGTAAATCAGATTTAATCTTTGCTAATTCCATAGTTATATTTTTAACCAAAATATCCTTCATTATGAATGCTCCCAGTTGTGGCTTGTTCTTGATGTTTTTTGCCTTCGAAGCATATTCTAATGTACTGCAGGTTTCTTCAGAAGTCACCTTTGCGGGCGATATAGTAGCAATTAGTGCAGTTTTAGTATTACCGCCGAGGGAATCTTGAAGCAAGCGGGTTAATTTTGACTCACGAAAAGGTATATGACCGCTTTTATCCACGAGAGCATTTATGACCCTACCCAGCGTCAGTAGACTTTGGTTGATTGAACCAGCTTCTTTGGCACGTTGATTTAATGCTCCGGATCGGTTAATATTTTCTGACCCAGCTAAGTCCACAAGATTCATTTTGGAAATTCTAAACAGTTCATCCTGGTGTTTTTTGTACAAAGTGATTGTAAAAATGGTATGAGATCTACTTGAAAAATCATTCATTTTAGTAGAAGCTACTTGCCTATGTTTTAACCCTCTTTGTAACAGGTTTAATCCTTCCATAGCATTTGTTATGTGAAATTCTTGCAGATTTTGGATGTATATACCGTTTGATTGGTCATTTGGAGCCATCGAACTTCTTTGACCGTTATTTGTGTTGGTGGTACTAGAAGCGTTATTAGTCGCGGAACCGGAATTAGAGGAAGAATTGTTTCTGGAATTCATGGTTTGTTGTTGTTGTTGATACTGTTGCTTGATAGTATTCGGCAGCGATTTCGTCCTTAGTCTTTTTCTAAGTAGGGCAGCTTTAGGTGTTAGATCATTCAATGACCTCGGAGAACTATTTCTAGAATTACTCCTGGAACTACTAGCACTGTTGCTAGTGGTATTGTTTGCTGTGCTTGAATCGAAAATTCTCAATTTCTTCATAAATTGGCCATCAAAGCCATTACTACTAGAATTATTGCTATTGTTGTCCAAGAGATCCTTTAATTCTTCGTTGTAGAGTTCGATGAATGAACACTTTACCACGTAATCATTCTGTTGCAATTCCAACGTGTCAAATAACTTCAAAAGAACCCTCGGTATAATTCCTGCCGCATCGCTCAATTCACCATTATATAGCTTTTCATCGCCTGTCATTGTGTAGGTTTTACCCGTTGACGTCATACCGTACACTAATACGGTACAATTGTAACCTTTAATGAAATCCTGGAATAAAGGGCCTGCCACTTCATCAAAAATTAGATCCTGGGAAGCACCAGGCCCGAAGACTTTGTCAACTGTATATCTCTTGGCATTCATTTGAGCAGTTATACCTGTATCTCCCGTGGTATTAATGGAAATTTCCTTAGAACCTGTAATATCCGGGACATTCACCACTACAGAGCTTTTCATACTAATTTCCCTTTCATTCCTACCTCTGCACCGCACTGCTACAGTAATGTTCAGTTCCTCATTAGGAGCATTGTGACATCCGATTTGAGCGTTGCCATTTTTACTGGTGCTATTGGAGCTTCTCTCTTGACTAATATTTTGATTTTCCACTGGCATCAAACAAATTCTTTCTTGTTGTATTTTTCACACTTTAGTATACTTTTTATTTAACTCTTCTTTGAAATTATTTGCTTCTGTTTTTACACTCAATGTTACCTTTTGGTCATACCAAAATACCACTGTCGCTGTTAAGAAGTGGGTCACAAAGGAAGTAGTGTTTAGATGGTGTTATTGTTGCGCTTTTGTTTGTTTGTTTTGTTTATTTCGCGTTCTTAACCCATCGTCACTAAAGACGAACAAGAATTCCAACAGGTAAGTGACTTTCAAATCGAATACATAATAAAAGTAACAGTTATTATTTGATTAAAAACGCAAATATTTAGTAAAATATGTGGGACATATAATTTCATAGATAAAAAAAATAAATTCAGGTTTGATAAAATGGGGATATAAAGAAGTGGGCAAACGATAGTAAAGAGGGACTCCGACTTGTAACCTCGAAACGATAAAACAGAAAGAAACAGCTGAAATTTTTCTAAATAAAGAATTAAATGATATTCAATTTATCAAGAACATCTCTCACTTGATCAAAGATCAAGTCGGTCTTTGAGCCGATGAATTCATCCATTTTCAATTCTTGCTTGAAGCCAGATGAATGGGACTTTTTGGTGTCATTCCAGAAGGCAGACAAATCTTGACCACCACCGTTGTAGATCAAAACGTTTGGCGTGTCTTCAGGGACATCGAACAAAATGTCCTTCGTACTGTAATGAATCAACTTCTTTTTCAATTGTTGAGGAGTCAAAGAGTCTTGACCCAATTCGAAAAATTCACTATCAGAACCTGGTTGCAACGACAAAAAGTAGGTCAACAAACCAGCAACGTGAGGGGAAGCCATGGACGTACCGGATAAAGTGGCGGTGGCTTCATCACTCCCAATGTAGGTGGACAAAATGTTCAAACCTGGGGCGAAAACGTCGACACACTTACCCCAGTTGGAAAAGTAGGCTCTGTCATCGCTTAACGTGGAAGCTCCGACAGTGATGGCTTTATCAGCAGAAGCTGGGGAGGTGTTACAAGCATCTTGGTTTTCATTACCAGCAGCTACGGCGAAGTGAATACCGGCTTCAACGGCTGCGTTGACGGCCAAGTCCAAAGCGGGGGACTTACCACCACCAAGGGACATATTGGCTGTGGAACCCTTGAATCCCTTTTTCTTTTCTTCGGCTTGCTTTTGGTGGGCCTTTGCGGCATATTCGACACCCTTGACGACATCAGACATGGTACCAGACCCGTTTGACCTCAAGACTTTGACAGCGACGACATTGGCGTTCTTAGCGACACCGTAGTGTTTGGAAGCGATAGTACCGGCACAGTGTGTACCGTGGCCGTTACCGTCGAGGTCTTCGTCGTTGAGTGGGATGGTTTTCCCCCAAATGGCTCTCTTTTCGAAGTCCTTGTGGTTGACGTTGACACCGGTGTCAATAACATAGGATGTGACGCCGCGACCAGCATCATCGTCGTAGAGATACTTGTTGAAAGACCCCAAGTTCAGGCGCTCTCTGTGAGAGATACGGGCCAACCCCCATGGGGCGCTGTTTTGAGTGTCAAACTCCGTAGCTTCCACAACAGAGTCTCTTTCGACAAAGTCTACTAATGGGTTTTGACGTATCAAGTCGACAATCTCTTGGGTGAAGTAGCCGATGTAACCGGAGAAAAGATTATCGATGTTGAAGGAGTCCTGGATACCGCCAGCTTCAGAGGTCGATAAGGAGGTGTCTTTAGTGGAAATGAAAAAAGCGTCTTCAGCAGATAAGTTCTCTACAGATTGGAGTTGTGCTTGATGGACGCTCTCCTTGTGGAAATCGATCTCTTCTTGAGGGACTCCCTTCTTGAAGACGATGATGTAGCGGTTGGGGATGATCTTGGAGATGGCGTCTGGGTTGAATTGAGCAGTGGACACCAAAGGAGCCAGCCTGTTGTGGTGCCTCCCTTTTTCCAATGTCTTTGCGTGGTGCTTCTTATCCTTCACTTTCTTGTCCTTCGCCTTCTTCTTCTTCTTCTCCTCCAACTTCTTCTCGTGGCAGCCACCTTTATGGTGAGGCTTCTGCTCCTCATCATCAGAGCTCTCGTGCTTAGGCTTCATGCCCTTTCCTCCCTCGTGACCCCTCCCATGGGAACCTTTTTTTAACTGTTTTTTCTCGCCGGATTCAGAGGACTCCTCGTCATCGTGTTCCGGACCCTTATGGCCCTTCTTGGAAGGCCTTGTTTCGCTATCTCTAACGAATTCCACGTTTCTAGGTTTCTCTTGCTGGTCGTCCTTGTTCACCAGTTCATGGTGGTCGGCGGCATTTTCAAGATTTGGGATGACCAGAGCAGCAGAGATGCTCCCTAGGGCACCGAGTGTAAATAAAGTATTTTCTAACTTCATCTTTGCTTGTTAGAATTAGATTTAGTGTGTTTTTTTTATTGGCGATGAAGCTAATTGGCCTCTTAAGTGTGTATGGAAAGAACTCCAATATAGCGGGACGTAACATTGGCCCCCTTTTATATCCATCGCGCTCTTTATCGCGGGTGTGTTTTGCCCCCGCCACTCCCGCCGGCCCTGCCGTGATAAGCCACTGCAGTGGCATTATGAGCCTAAATCTTTCTTTTTCAACAACATCCCTAGATTTCTAGACCATAAAACCCTGCCGTCCTGCTAACCCGGAGCATTTGCGCTCACCAACATTCTGCAACCCTCGTTTGCTCTCCTCCCGGGACCCCGGGCACAGGTGCATAGAAGGCACAGACCTGATCTGTCGGGTGCAGTTAAAAAAGTCTTGGCAAAAATTTTATTGATCACACTATTGTGCTATACAGACGGTATGTAATTTTTAACTATTTGTGTATGTATCCGTGACCTCGTAGTTAGTGGCTGATTTGTCGGGTGCAATGCAGTGTTCAAAAAGCCTCTTAAAAGGCGAACAGATATAGTCTGCGCCTTTGAATTGGCACTCCCATTGCACAAGCTCTTTCAGCTGGCAGTCAGTTTTTGAGTCAAGCGTCGCTAACGGTGCGAGCGCTTGGTTCCTACTGCGAATTGTAGTTGGAGGCGCCATGAGGGTTGATTGTCTTATCAGCGATAGATGAGTCTCTGTTTCCTTTTCCTCTCCGCTCCCCCCTGTTTCTTGTCCATCTCTATCTGTCTATCTACCTTATCTACAGTATGTTTTTTTTTTCGCTTTCACGACACCGCATTACGTATTACATTGCGGAACTGTGGATGAGTGGCATATGCACTCTTCTGCAGAAGATTTCGTGCGCAACGGTGTGCTGTAAAGCTAACCTATTTTCTCGCTTGCTTATTCGCTTGCTTGCTTGTGCATTATGGTCACTGTTACAAGAAGAGGCCCGCATAAATGGTACGTAATAGCAGCCTACCGGGTGAAAATCACATATGTCCAACTCGTTATGTGCATACCCGGTGGGGGTTCGTGTGAATTTTTACTTGCGTAGCTTCGAGATTATTTAGAGCGTCCTGCGCATTGGAGGTCTTGTCTATGCTAAGCATGTTTCATGTGGTAGGGAATGTTACTCTATTTATATCTTTTTTGGCATTTTGCGTCGTCGGAAAAAAAAGATTAGGTAAGAACAAAAAACCGTTAATGGTTTCAGCAGTCGAAACGAGTACAAGGACCAAGGCAAAGGTCGGTAAAACCTCAGAACGATGAAGATTGATTACGAGCTATTGCGCAAACTCTACGTTGATACATGCCGCACAAAGAATGTGCAGTACAGTTACGGTACGGCCGGATTCAGAACACAGGCTAAGGATTTGGACACGGTCATGTTCACCACTGGTATACTGGCGATTCTCAGGTCGCTGAAGTTGCAAGGTCAGTACGTCGGTGTCATGATCACGGCATCGCACAACCCCTACCAGGACAATGGAGTCAAGATCGTGGAGCCAGACGGATCGATGCTTTTGGCCACGTGGGAGCCATATGCCATGCAGTTGGCCAATGCGGCGTCTTTTGCTGCTAATTTCGAAGAATTTCGTGCTGAGCTAGTTAAGTTGATCGAACACGAAAAGATTGATTTGAATACAACCATCGTGCCACACATCGTGGTTGGAAGAGACTCTAGGGAAAGTAGTCCTTACCTGTTGCGCTGCTTGACGTCCACCATGGCCAGCGTCTACCACGCGCAGGTCTTGGATTTGGGATGTGTCACTACGCCTCAATTGCATTACATTACCGATTTGTCCAACAAGCGGAAGCGGGAAGGGGACGCTGCGCCAGTTGCCACAGAACAGGACTATTATTCGTTCTTTATTGGAGCCTTCAACGAACTTTTCACCACGTATCAATTGGAGAAGAGACTGTCTGTCCCAAAATTGTTCATAGATACAGCTAATGGTATCGGTGGTCCGCAGTTGAAAAAATTACTGGCCTCCAACGACTGGGTTGTGCCAACGGACCAAATCGAGGTTATTAATGACAGGTCCGATGTTCCGAAATTATTGAACTTCGAGTGTGGGGCGGATTATGTGAAGACCAACCAGAGATTACCGAAGGGTCTTTCCCCATTCTCGTCTGACTCGCTATATTGTTCCTTTGATGGTGATGCAGACAGAGTCGTCTTCTACTATGTTGACTCTGAATCAAAATTTCATTTGTTGGATGGTGACAAAATTTCCACCTTGTTTGCCAAATTCCTGTCTAAACAACTAGAACTGGCTCAGTTGGAACATTCTTTGAAAATTGGTGTTGTGCAAACGGCATATGCGAACGGTAGTTCCACTACATACATCAAAGATACGTTGCACTGTCCTGTATCGTGCACTAAGACAGGTGTTAAACATTTGCACCATGAAGCCGCCACCCAGTACGACATTGGTATTTATTTCGAAGCAAATGGCCATGGTACGATTATATTCAGCGAAAAGTTTCATCGAATTCTGAAATCTGAGTTATCAAAGTCAAATGGTGATACGTTGGCTTTGAGAACTTTAAAGTGTTTTTCTGGATTGATTAATCAGACTGTGGGTGATGCTATTTCTGATATGTTGGCTGTCCTTGCCACTTTGGCAATTCTAAAAATGTCACCAATGGATTGGGATAAAGAGTATACGGATTTGCCCAACAAGTTGGTTAAGTGCATTGTTCCTGACAGATCAATTTTCGAAACAACTGATCAGGAAAGAAAATTGCTAAATCCAGTGGGGTTGCAGGCCAAGATAGACCTCGCGGTAGCCAAGTATCCCATGGGAAGAAGCTTTGTTAGAGCCAGTGGTACTGAAGATGCGGTGAGGGTTTATGCGGAATGTCAGGACTCCTCTAAGTTAGATCAGTTTTGTAACGAAGTTGTGGAGCACGTCAAGGCATCTGCCTGAAAGCATTATTTGATATATACTATAACTACTTAGGTATACAGACGGAAATATAAAAGTGAAAGAGAATTAATATCAGCCGTGTTTTTTGTCACAGCCTTAGACTTTGGTTTGGTAATTAAAATTCATGGTAGTGGAAATGAACAAGATTTTCCTCTTCAATTTTTTTCGTCGTTTCACTCTACAATCGAAAATCAAATAGTCTTCATAAAAGAAATCATTTTCAATGAAAGAACTTTTCACTGCTATTATGGACGATGTGGCCGATTCAAAAGTTGTATGGTTGACTAGTATGGAAATCCCGAGTGATAAGTCACCAAAAAAAATTCTTTTTACGATGAATGCTCCGAATTTATCTCCCTCTCTGCAGTTTTCCTTAGAAAAATATTCGTATGTAATTTCTTTTAAAATTCTTTTATTTTCTATGTTATCGTTATCAAGATGAACCTGTTTTAGTATGGCATTGGGGAAAAGTGTAGCCTGTAACTTTAGAACTTGGTCATGCAACGTTGCAGCTAAATTATCCAAACTAATAATTTCGTCCCTGGAGTAAATGCCTAATAAGTTTTTCAGCTGATTACTCCAACTTCCTCTTGTCCTGTTCTTTCTACTTACACAGTCTTTATGACTTGGTGATAAAGTTTCTGGAAAATGAGGAAGAGTGTCTAGTTGTTGGGTAATGTTTCTTTCCAAGAATGATATTTTTTTCATTATAATGTCAATCTCTTTAGAGTAAGCAGAAAACTGTACAGTTTTAAAGGCTTTCCTATTGTCGTTCCTCTGAATCCCATCATTTGCCATTTAATTTTCTTATTTAATCACCTGTCAGTTTTCCTTTTCGCCTTTTGTATTCCATAATAAGAGAATAAACTTGGGCTTGCCGATTTTCTCCGTTGAAATATTAGCCTATGTATGTTGAAGATTATTTTTTGAAAAATTTCTTAAACTTGCGTATTTATATATGTATAAGTTTATAGGAAGTATCTACCCTTATTTTCTTTCTCGCAGCATTTGATAAAGAGAGGAAAGAAGTGTATGCCCATTATAATCACCCCACCTTTTTCTTTTTTTCTTTACCTTTAACGTCAATCGATTGCATATTCAGCGGACTGGCCTTTTTTAGCACAGGATTGGGGTGCCAGGGATGCCTATGAGAAATTAGCGACACTTTTTTTTTCACTTTTTTTCATGACATTCGGACATTAATCGTCCAAACTGGGCAACATTGACATCCTAATTGCACGAATTCAAATCGCGCCTCAGAGTTCCCACCTGCGCTTTCAGCTCCAATATTGAAGCATCTGATTTATTTTTATTCATCTGTATATATATATACATGTACATATACGTTAAGATTTATAGGATGAAGTTAGGATTCTCACTGCGACTGTACGTTTGAGATGATTGTTGTAATTGATATTCTCTCTCTGGGACGTGGAAAAAGGGAATATTGAATGGTTGGCGTTGAGGTAACCAATGGATTGGCATATCCCAAGTTGTGTACAACATTTACTAATACTGACACTTGTATAAATTCGGCGGCTAAACTGTTCACCGATAAATCCTCTCAATACATAAAAAAAAAAGAAAAAGAAAAGAAAAGGGGATTCCCCTGGAAAAGCTTATATCCCTTACCCTTTTTTATGTTAAATTTCACATTCATTACTGTTCAGGCCATTGTTATTTGATTTCATAATCTGCTGAGGACGCTATTGGTTGTTTAGGATATGTGCGCTGGGATTCTCCATATTTTACGGTTGTTTTTAACTCGAACTTCTGCTGCTTAAAAATATCTTTCACCTCTTCCTAACACTTCTTTCTTCTCCTTCCTTGTTCTGTTTGTCATGCTCCCTTTCTTCTTCTTCGGTCTTTCAACCATTTCCGTGCTAGTGTAGGGTTGGGAGTCGAGTGAGTGGGAAAAAGTTTCTTACAAGGCTTTCGCATTTCGCATTTTTATTGGTTCACTTTCAGCTTTTCCTTTCGGAATAACATAGGAAGAATCAGCCATTTTAAGGTCGATAAAATATCTGATGAGTGCCTCGTCCATTGTGTTTGATATTAAAATTTGGCGAGGTGTACGGATTTTTTTCTAGCATTTGTCGACATGCGAAAGACAAAGCTTGAAAATAGTAATGCAGAGAAACTAAAAAGAGGTTAGTATGCCGCAAATAGCTTCCTCTTTCTTATCAATTGAACACAGCCTAACAGTTACCGAAGAAATAAATCACCGATCAACTATGGAAAATCAGGAGAAACCGCTTTCTGTAGACGAAGAGTACGATTTATGGAAATCTAATGTTCCATTAATGTATGACTTTGTTAGCGAGACGCGTTTAACATGGCCATCTTTAACGGTCCAGTGGCTTCCTACACCTGTTCAAGAGTCAGATGGTGGTTTCATCAAACAAGAATTAATCATTGGTACGCACACCTCTGGTGAAGAAGGGAACTATTTGAAGTTCGCCGAAATTAATCTACCGAAGGAAATTTTAAATAATGAAGATTCACAAGAAGAAGCAGAAGAAAACGATCAGGTCTCCCTGCCTCCTCCAAGGTCGAATATAAGGATTACTGCTAAATATGAGCACGAAGAAGAAATCACTAGAGCCCGATATATGCCTCAAGACCCTAATGTTGTCGCCACTATAAACGGACAAGGCACTGTTTTCCTCTATTCTCGCTCAGAAGGTCTCCAGTCGACACTAAAATTTCATAAAGATAACGGTTACGCTTTGTCGTTTAATACTTTGGTCAAAGGACAATTGCTTTCCGGCTCAGATGATCATACTGTCGCCCTTTGGGATGTAGGAAGTAGCGGTGATTCTATAAAACCGACACGAACATGGAATGATTTACATTCTGATATCATCAATGATATTAAATGGCACAACTTCAATAAAGATTTGTTCGGCA
The DNA here is from genome assembly GCF_002079055.1 of Saccharomyces paradoxus. Classification (NCBI taxonomy): domain Eukaryota; kingdom Fungi; phylum Ascomycota; class Saccharomycetes; order Saccharomycetales; family Saccharomycetaceae; genus Saccharomyces; species Saccharomyces paradoxus. The sequence goes on from NC_047491.1 coordinate 45,928, forward strand.
CTGTCTCAGAAGACTCTCTTTTGAAAATAAATGACGTCAGGGCAGACAACACCACTATCGATACTGTGAAATGTCCGCAACCTTTCAACACATTAGCATTTAGTCATCATTCTTCAAACCTCCTCGCGGCCGCAGGCATGGACTCATATGTTTATCTTTATGACTTGAGAAACATGAGCGAACCATTACACCATATGTCGGGCCATGAAGATGCAGTGACCAACTTAGAATTTTCAACCCATGTTGATGGTGTAGTTGTTTCCAGCGGGTCAGATAATAGGTTAATTATGTGGGATTTGAAACAAATTGGTGCAGAACAAACGCCTGATGACGCAGAAGATGGCGTTCCTGAATTGATCATGGTCCACGCAGGTCACAGAAGTTCAGTGAATGATTTTGATTTGAACCCTCAAATACCTTGGTTGGTAGCAAGTGCTGAAGAAGAGAATATTTTACAGGTTTGGAAATGTTCCCATAGTCTACCCATCGTGGGAGGTCTACCAAAGGTGAACAAAGATATAATAAGCTAATATATAGTTACTTTATTGTTTCTTTGGTGAAAAGGCGTAATTAAACGAAGATCAACATACATATTGCGACTTTGAGGAGTGAGATGAACTATATTTAGATTATTTCTTATTCGCTACACTTTGCTTTTTTGAAGATAACCAATTGATAAAATCGATGAAAACGTTGGCTCCAAATTTTCCTTTTTGCATCCACTCTTTGGTAGTTGCAGTGTACAAGTCAATCAATTCGTCAAGCTTATCGTTACCACCGATCTCAACATATATTTTACTCAAAAATAGTGAACTGGTCGAGCACGCTGAATAGAATATTGCGGCATGCTGACCAGGCTTAGAAGTCAGCATCACCTTGTGTGTTGATTTCAATAAGTCCATAAGTTCAATTTTTTTGTCCATGTCTTTAAATGCAGTTACTTTTATCTTGAATATCTTACCCTTCAACAATTTAGAAATTTTGTCCGCAAGTGGCTTATCAAGAGTCTCATTGATACACTTCAGCATTGGGATAATAAAATAGACCAGCTTGCTCAATGGGCTTGTTAGGTCGGCAGAACCTTCACCTTTATTAGCAATAGTCAATTTTTCACAGTATTTGACATAAACGGTTAACATATCGACAACTCTATGCTTGAACGAGATAACATTTTCCCTAGATTGTTTCACCTCTACTTTCCTCTGATTTCCAGTAGATATGTTCGATAACGCTTCTTTACGACGTTTGAAAATTTCGGATAACTGATCATCTAATTCCATCATTTTTTCATCATCCATGGATTCTTCGTCTTCATCGTCTTCGTCATCATCAGAAAGTCCTTCAAGTTGATCCATGTCAACTTCCCCTTTATCATTGACTATGTTATCAGGTAAATTTAACGCTTTCACCAAGGCGCTTGTGGCTTCTTTATCGATATTCACAACATCTTCATTCGCCTCATCTTCTTCGTCTTTTTCATCAGCATCATCGCTATCACTCTCACTTTCGCTTTCGCTTTCAGTTTTCGATTCATTTTCACTAGCACTTTCTTCTTCTTTGATTTCTTCAAATTCATCTTCTCCTTCGAATAGCTGAGCAAAACCTTGCTTGTTTTCTCTTGCTTTTAAAATATCTAACAAAATTTGTAATTCTTCCAACCCAACCTCTTCGATAAATTGCTGCCAAATTATTAAACTCAACTTCTTGAGTAAGGCCTTTTTCTGGGCTAAAAGTGATAGTAATATTTCAGTGATACCTACCATCGAGTTATTCTCGCGTTTGGAAAACTCGCAAAGTTCTTCGATCACAGAAATAGAATCAGTTTCGCCCGCATATAACTGTATTAAGCACATAGATAACAATGTGCTTAGACCCCAAGATTGAGCAGTTCTCGACCTGCAGATTTCAGTCAAGGAAGATATAGCTTCGTTTTTTGTCTTTTCTAAATTTTCGTCAAGTGGATTGATTAGATCTCCTGTATGGGATTTTTCCATGTCCAGTATTAACTTTAATGTCAGATACTGCCATGAGTTTATTTGGGGGTCTTTGGAACGTATTTCTTTGTTGATTGTCAACTCGCCCAGGATTGAATAAAGCCTTTCTTTGGCCACTTCGTGCAGCTGTTCTAACTTCTGATCATCAGGTGTATGTCTGAAGAATGCCATATATACGATCGGCGTCAGCACGGGCTTCATTATGTCCATGTCATTGATTTCAACTTTATGCGCACGGATTATATGAAGTATGGAATCAAGAATAAAATGTGTATGAGACAAGTCTCCCTTTTTTTCCTGCAACTGTAGTAAAAACACATCGAGCAATTGGGCAAAAATAGTCGAAGGCAGTTCTTTAATTGTAATAAGTTTGGAGACGGTGCCAGATTTTGTTAACTTATCAAAATTTACGGAACCGTGAGGACCGAATAACATCGCATTTAGACAGGGTACTAGTTTGTTCAAAGGATCTTCTTCACACGCCTTCACGATGGAGTCTAACGTTATTTGAGCAATCTTATTCAAAGCTCTTTGTGAATCTATGGATTGGTTGATCAAGGTTCTCATAACATTTTGGCTGAAGCAAAAGCCGATATAAGAGCCGGGAATTGTTTTGAAAGTTGCATCGATTATTAGAAAGCCTAAATATTTTCGTTCGCTAGAAGCTTTTTCATTAAAAAATGATTCGTCCACGGCCATTTTCCAAAACTCTGGAAACTGAATAGAATTTTGAGCCTTTTTATTGCTGGTTTTCTTCCTTTTCTTTGAAATATGGTCGGTATTCTCCAATTTTTCATTACCAAACAATGGTAACAAAGCACTCCAAACATAATGCAGCCTTGGGTTCCAATTCGTGTTTTTTTGCTTTTTCGTGTCTTTCGAATTTCCATTGTTATCTGGAATTACAGAAGAGTCTCTCAAAACTTTTGTTAAAAGAGGTAGGTTCCCTCTTGCCAAAGGATCGTTATCTTTCCAAGCTGAGTTTTTCAAATCTAGCACAGAAGGAATTAGACTTTCATCACCCTCATATTTCAGCAACAAATAAGTCGACAATCCCTCATTCGTTAGTGTCAAATTATATTTATCATATATCAGAAGAATTTTTACGGCGGTATTTTCATTCATAAAAGGTAACAGCATTTTCATGGTCTGGAAAAGGGTAAAGAAGCATGGTTCTTTAATCCAGTTTTTCTTTAGAGCCAGGTCGATTAGTTGTTCTGCAAATCGTATAAAAAATTCGGTGTTTCCCTTTTTTAAATCTTTAACAAAGGTTTCTGAGAATAAAGGTTCATTCAATAAAGATTTCAAACCAAATAACTTCCCAAATAAAATTCCACGCTCCTCTTTGCCCTTTATGGATTTTTTATTGCTCTCATTAAGATTAACGTCTAAAATAGTTGACAATGTGCTCAAGAAGTCGTTCGCTGATTCTAAGCCTTTTGGACGTTGACCTGATGGCATATTAACAGCTAAATTGATTACCTCCGTCAAACATAAAGAAAATCCTAACCTCGCGCTATTTCTATCAGACGCCAAACCTTTAATCAAACGATTCAATACGTAAGACCATTCTTCTGCATCGCTGGGCAAATCTAATGCGGATAAGTCCTCTATTAAGGCGACAGCTGCATGTAGACGTTCTTCTCGAAGATCAGAAGCTAGTTTAAAAAAAAGGTCTCTGTTGACTTTCCCGGTCATTTTTTTTGGACAAAAAGATACACTTATGGAAACCTTTGCCTTTATTAATGGATGCCCAGTTCGGACTTAGAAATTAAGTGCAAATTACAGTTTGAATTAATGTTAAATTGCCCGCTAAGGTAATTCTGGCCATCGCAATAAAATTTTTCGTGTTATTCCACACTTGAAAAGCCGGGTAAAGTGTTCGTCATATTTACCAATGTATATAATATTTTTATATTTTTATTACGAAAGGCAGCTCCAGCAAGCCTAGAAGTTGTTCAGACCTTAGATACATATGCAATGAGATGTTTTGTTCTCCTTCTCGCATTATTGTAATTAAGGTATATATATATATTGAAAGGCGGACTCGCGTGTTTGACGCCCATCAAAATATCTGAAAGCAAGATCGAAGTAAGTTTAAGTTTCAACTTCTCATATTAGTAATCGGGTTTTCAACAATTACCAATAGTAGCCTCAGATAATTGGGCATCCCCTCTGCTAATTAGTCATAACGCTTACAGTTTTTTTGCTCAGCAAGATATTTACTAATCGCAAGAGAATCAATTCAAAGAGAAAATGTAAGGCTATGAAATGGACTAATATAACCATAGTAGAAATAGGTATATCTTAGTGAGTAATCGCCTAAAATCAATCTTGTTTGCAATATAAATTGGAACTAAGTACAGTGAATGGTATCGATGGAAATAAGAAATATTATCATCGAAACTTGGTCCCAGAGTGTTGTCAAACGTTCAAGATGGTCATTTTTCTAATATAAATAAGCAAATTAGAAAACTACTGTTTCACACGTTAGTAATGGTAAGGAATCAAAAAACATGGAAAATAAATTAAGAACTGTAATGAAATGAAAGGCAAAAAAAAGAGAAAACGGAAGTATAATCACATGCAGATATAATTTTCGGAAATACATTATAGAAATATAATGTGTCACTTATTCCTCTTCGTTATGGTTATCCAGAGAGGAAAGAAGAGACAAAACAGATAGAAAAAGTATAACCCTAGAATCGAAAACAAAAATTAGAAAATAAACGTGTTGGAATTTTGTGCAATTATCATATTAAAATACAAAAACAATAAAAAAACTCAAGTTTTAAAACTTTCTTTTATTTTTTTCTAATTTTCTGGAATCTCGATTTCACCAGCATTGATGCCTTCAATGATATCATGGGGATTCTTGAAGTCAACACGACAGCCGACAGATTGAGCAGTACCCAAGATTTCCTTAGTAACGGAAGCCAAAGTTCTACCGAAGGATTTGTCTCTCATTTGTCTAGCAATTTCAATGATTTCATCCAATTGAATGTTACCACTGTGCTTGACGTTCTTATCCTTCTTTCTGTCTCTTGGTGGTTCCTTCAAAGCGGTGATGACCAAAGAGGAAGCAGATGGGACAACAGAGGCGGCAGCTTGTCTGTTTTGGATCTTCAATTGGACAGTAACCTTGATACCCTTGAATTCTTTGGTGGCCTTAGCAATATCTTCACCGACCTTCTTTGGCGATAGACCCAAGGGACCAATCTTTGGAGCCAAAGCAGCGGAAGCACCGACTTCACCACCAACGGCTCTTAGGTACAAGTATTTAACTTCATTAGGATCAAACTTTGGAGGCATTTTTGTATATCCTTTGTTCTTGTTGTCGACTTTCTAGACCCCAAAAGAAAGTTCCTTCAAGGTATAAAGTAACGAACCATAACTCAAAGAAGCCTTGAAATTTACCAAAATTCTAGACTTTGAATATTTTTTTCAGTATTAGGAGATGTCCATCTCCAACAGTGTTAACGGATTCCAAGCTCTTCCGGGATTTTTCCTTTGCTTTTCGGAGAGTCTCTCCAAGCCTAGGAAGAGCCCAGCGGAAATCGCCGCTAGATTCGCGCGAGCCTAGGCAGAGAGCCAAAAGCTATACCGGCCGAATCTCCCTGCCTAGCAAGATTTTGTGCTAGACTCACAAGGGGGGAACGCATTGCAATCTGCACAACTAGGCTGCTTGTAGAGGCAATCGCTGCCACATTTCGAAGGAAATGACCATGGAATTGAGCTGATACCACTGTAGTCTACAATCAGTACTTCCTTCTCATTACACTGCTTCTGTCTAAAATCTTGTTTATTTACCACCCAAACATGTTTGGTGCACGGATGTTGAGCAGGAATTCACTTGGTATTAAATTGATAACAGTGCAGAGGTGGTCTATTTGCTTTGCGTATAGAGGAAAATGAATCCTTTATGGTAATTGAATAGCGCCTATATAATGCTAAATATACTGTGTACAGTTTGGGTAGACTTTGGGTCATTTATAGCGGTTTTGCTTCATTCTCAAGGTTTGTACAGGAAAGTAGTTCCATCCTTCTGTCGTGTGAATTAATTCCATCTTGTATTCGTGGGAGACCTTGTTTTCAACGCTCTTTTTCAAAGTGCTGACGATAACTTTTGAATTGACTGCTAATGCTTTAGAAGTGTGTTTTAGCTTGGAATAGTACTCCAGAGAAAGCTCTTGAACCAATCTTGTTCCTGTCACCAGAACGCCGTTATTATCCCCTCCCTTGATTCCTTGCATTATCTCATCAATAGAATTAACGACATTCCGTACTTCAGTTTCGATAAAGGCAGTAGCTCTTTCTAGTTTTATATCAAACGCAGCACCTTTTTCTTCAATGATAAAATCCTTCAAAGTTTGTTGGAAGACTTCATATTCTGGTAACTCAGGGACACCAATTGAATTAAATGGCTTGAATCTCAAATTATGAATTAACCGTTCATCAGAAAATTTTGAGGCAATACTATTTTTGTTGTCTATTAAACCAAATGACTTTAAAATTGCAAATTGAAAAACCTCTACCAAGCATAAAGATTTGGTGATGCTAATCTCCTTCAAAAGATAGTTTAAAAATTGTTTGGTGGTCTGTAAATGTTCCATTTCATTGTCCATGGCAAATCTGTATTTCAACCTCAACTGGTCCTTCTTTTCACCAGCTTTCAATTTTTTCAGTTTTTTATTCATGGAATGAATGGCATTAATATTTGATTCAATATCATTTTGAGACTCCTTCAACAAGGTTTCCAAGTGATGACTTAAATAATAAACATACCAAAACATAGAGTATGCTTCAAAGGGTTTATAAATATCTAAGTCAAACCCCTTTAAGGAGAATTCGATCATACTTGATAATTTCATAAAATATGTCCACGAACAGTAAATTTGCGAGTCGACGCTTTCAAACTGGGCTTGAAGAGAATCCCATAGTATGAGTTGCCTGTTGAAACCCTGTCTATATCTACATGTGTTTTGGGAGCAGTTTTGGTACCATTCTAAAAGAATATTGGAGCTCTCTTGGATAAGTTCATTGCCTATAGAGGATAGGAGTTTTGATGGAGTTTGTGCTGAAAATTCCTTGACATGTAGGGAATAAAATTGAGTATATGAAAATTTACCCAAGACGGTTCTGTCGTCTCTAATGAAAATCAAGGGGAACAAGATCCTTGCAATAACATGCCTTTGCTTCAATTTGTTGAAAAATCTCGCAAACTGGTAAGTTTCCAACGCAGATTCAGCTTCGCCTACAAGGAGTATTGTTTTGATATCATTTGCCAGCGTAATGAAACCGCTATAATCCGTGGGTAATTTAGTAATCTTCCTGGGAGGGAATTGATTAGACCTGTGTTTTTGTATGTATGTAGAGAATGCGCCCTTTGGTGGAGACAATTGTAATTGCGGAAGTATACCATTTACCATATGAACGTTTTCGATTAACTCATCTAGGTGTGTTGTTTCTGTCGAATAGTCTGTCAAATGGTCTTCTAAGTGGACTAAGCAAAGTATAATTTTTAGTATATGTTTCAGCATAGTTAAATGTAAACTATCATCAGAATTTATCTCTAATAATTGGAGGCTCTCGGTGAGCGTATTGATAATAACGCCTTGTTCCGGCAAATTATCAAATGTATTAAACCCCATGCCATTAAAATTCAAATCTTCCTCTTCAAATACAATGCCAGCACTCAAGAGTCTCTGCACAAATTTAGTCAAATAACAAACTCCAAGTACGCAACTTCCAAGTGCTTTATCGTACAGGACATTCCCTGTACACCACGACGGACCGGCAGTTGTTCCCTTAACTAATGACGATAATAAGCTTTCCGTATACCTACAGCTCAATACAGTCGTAGGTAAAGTCTGATAGTCATTCAGCCATGATATAACACATCTAAGTAACCTATCTGATATGGCTGTTACATTTGCCAACGGTGGTTCATATGCCACGTTCACATCAAATTCTATTTCTTCGGCGGTCAATTCTATAAGACTGGAATCTAGTTTGGAGTTGTTGACCTCTAAAGAATGTGTGCCTTCGAACAGATCAAACTTGGGATCTTTCACGATAGCCTCTGGTTTTAACTTTGAACACAGTTCATCAAAGAGACTTGTAACGTCGACCAATTGGTCAAAATCATCGGTTATACTTAAAGAACCTAATATATTGTCTACTTCCATTATTGGAAATGTGCCAGCTATTACCACAGGTACTTTACACTGTCAGTGTAGTTCTTCCACCACAATGCCTCTCCTCTTGCTATTGAACAGCTGCTATTTTGCTTGCATCTCTACGTGAAATTTCATTCCATCTCATAATTATTACCCGAAAACATGGCAATGTGAAATAATCGTATTATGTAAAGGTTAGGTAATAACAACTACAGCCTAGGTAATACCATACTCTTATTCATTTATTTGTGTACTTGATTCCGCTATACCTATTCATCAGTGTGCCGAGTTTCTGTTTATCTTTACGTAGTCTCACACATCTTATATTGGCCATATTTCGTTATGTGAGGATATTACGGGAATCTCCGGATTTACTTTAAACTGGGAAGGAGAAGTCCCTTTCTTCTGATTTGTGGGATCTGCAAAAGAGGAAAGAATAAATAGGTAAAGCAGTGAAGCGTAGTGTTTGCCGGTTACAATTATGATCACTTTGAAACCCAATGCCGTTCGAACTTTCCGACAAGTGCAGCATTGCAGCATTCGCATTTGTCGGTATCAATCTACGAAATTAAGGAAGTTTCTGACACCTTTGCAAGAGTATGACAGACTGGTGAAATTGGGAAAGCTACGGGACGACACATATCAGCGTGGTATCATTTCCTCCTTAGGAGATTTGTATGATTCATTGGTTAAATATGTACCTCCGATTGTTAAGACGCCCAGTGCTATCGACCAAGTTGGCGGTTGGTTGAGTGGACTTAAATCCGTATTTAGTCGTGGGAAAGCTAAGAACATTGGGGCGTATGTGGATGTATCCAAAATCGGTAACTCGATACCTCGAGGAATTTACCTGTATGGAGATGTTGGCTGCGGGAAGACAATGTTGATGGACCTTTTTTATACTACAATTCCCAATCATTTGACCAAAAAAAGAATACATTTTCACCAGTTCATGCAGTATGTTCATAAAAGGTCGCATGAAATCGTTAAAGAACAAAATTTGAAAGAACTGGGCGATGCAAAAGGTAAAGAGATCGATACAGTTCCATTTCTGGCTGCAGAGATTGCAAATAATTCACATGTTCTATGTTTTGACGAATTCCAAGTCACTGACGTGGCAGACGCAATGATACTGAGAAGGCTAATGACTGCCTTACTATCTGATGATTATGGTGTGGTGCTTTTTGCGACCTCGAATAGACATCCGGATGAGTTGTATATTAACGGTGTTCAAAGGCAATCGTTTATTCCATGTATTGAATTGATAAAGCATAGAACTAAGGTTATCTTCTTAAATTCACCAACAGATTACCGTAAGATTCCAAGACCTGTGTCATCAGTCTACTACTTTCCGCCGAGTACCAGCATGAAATACGCATCGAAGGAGTGTAAAACCCGTCGAGAAAATCATATTAAAGAATGGTACAACTATTTTGCACAGGCTTCTCATACCGATGATTCCATTGATTCTCACACAGTGCATAAGACATTTTATGATTACCCATTAACTATATGGGGGAGAGAGTTTAAAGTCCCTAAGTGCACTCCACCTCGAGTCGCGCAGTTCACTTTCAAGCAATTATGCGGTGAGCCCCTGGCTGCAGGGGATTACTTAACGTTAGCAAAGAATTTTGAAGCGTTTATAGTAACGGATATTCCATATTTATCCATTTATGTTCGTGATGAAGTGAGAAGATTTATTACGTTTTTAGACGCCGTATATGACAGTGGTGGGAAACTGGCCACCACAGGTGCGGCGGATTTTACTTCCTTATTTGTGGAACCTGAACAGATACTTAATGATTTTGAGTTACGTCCAACAACCAAAGAATCTGATAGCGTCGATACTGGTTTGGTAGATGAGATGGTTGAGAAACACGGTTTCTCGAAAGAGATTGCCAAGAAATCACAAATGTTTGCTCTTGATGAAGAAAGATTTGCCTTTGCCCGTGCCTTGAGTAGACTGTCACAGATGAGCTCAACCGATTGGGTTACTAAGCCTAGATACTAAACCGTATGTAACAAAAGTGCTTATTTATATTCCTGTATTTATCCTAAACACGAACTCTACGATCGTCTAACAATTGCCGTAGTGGCACCATTAACAATAGTACTGCTACTACTGATATTACTCACCTGATTTTTTCGTTACCCGAACGAAAATTTGATTAGGAACGGGGATTGTTAAAAGACAATGGCAGTACAGATAAAGGTTGATGAAGCAACAGTAGAATAAATCAGCATTTGTAGTGCGTAGGTTCCTAACAGCGTTGTGAAAAAAGTTCAAAAATGTCTGGTAATAGAGAGCAAGTCTTCCCTACGCGTATGACGCTGGGTTTGATGAAGACCAAGTTGAAAGGTGCCAACCAAGGTTATTCTTTATTAAAGCGTAAGTCTGAGGCCCTAACAAAGAGATTCAGAGATATTACCAAAAGAATTGATGATGCTAAGCAAAAGATGGGGAGGGTTATGCAAACTGCTGCCTTTTCCTTGGCCGAAGTTTCATATGCAACAGGTGAAAACATTGGCTACCAAGTGCAAGAAAGTGTCTCTACTGCAAGATTTAAGGTGAGAGCACGTCAAGAAAACGTCAGTGGTGTTTACTTGTCTCAGTTTGAATCTTACATTGACCCTGAAATCAACGATTTCAGATTAACTGGTTTAGGTAGAGGTGGTCAACAGGTTCAACGAGCCAAGGAAATCTATTCAAGAGCCGTTGAAACTTTAGTTGAATTAGCCTCTTTACAGACTGCATTTATCATTTTAGATGAAGTGATTAAAGTGACGAACAGAAGAGTTAATGCTATCGAACATGTTATTATCCCAAGAACTGAAAACACGATTGCTTACATTAACAGTGAATTGGATGAATTGGACAGAGAAGAATTTTATAGATTGAAAAAGGTCCAGGAAAAGAAGCAAAATGAGACTGCAAAATTAGATGCTGAGATGAAATTGAAGAGAGATAAAGCAGAACAGGACGCTTCAGAGGTAGCTGGTACTGATGAGGAGCCTCAAGGTGAAACATTGGTTGCTGATCAAGAAGACGATGTTATATTTTAAAGTCTCGGGCAGAACAAGACCCTTTTCAAAAATATGTAAGCCATTATTAGAAAAAAGGATATTTTGTATAGTTGTTTAATAAAATAACATCTTGTTTACACAATCACAAATTGACCTTGTCATTATATAACCACAAGTGATATTGGTCTAGATGTAGACCAAATTGCACAATGGAATATAACTTTTTCTTCTGATGTTCTTTTTATACTTATTACATATCTTAATAATTTCATTTCAAAATTTTTTTTTTTTTTTTCTGTCTGCGTCTGAATCTTTTTCCCATTATACTTTGATGTTAGATAGCCTGAATACTACAAGCTACGACCAAAATGTAAATATTGTAGCAAAAAAAAATAAAGGATCAAAGATTCACCTTCAATGTCAAAAAAGCGTTAAACTAGATATTTATATTTACATGATTGTAGATAAGCAGCATTGTCGTCAAAAGAAAAAGGCTGCGCAAAATTTTATAGTACAAATAAATGTGGCCAGAACAACGAAAAAAAGATCCGGATATTGCTTCCTTTCTGTTAGCATTAGCCCATTTATAATCTTGCATCTTTGCCTCTTGGTCTGTCTTTAACTTTCATTCTGTTTTGATTTTTACCCCTTCTAGTCTTGTATCCCTTTGCCAGTTGTCCCCATGGAGACATTGATAATTTATTTGACTTGGATTTACCACGACCACCACCGTGAGGATGGTCACATTTATTCATGGCAACACCTCTAACAGTGGGTCTTATCCCTAACCATCTTGATCTACCAGCTTTACCAAGAGATCTGTTTTGGTGGTCAATATTAGAGACCACACCAATGGTAGCGACAGACTCTAAAGAAACATAACGATGTTCACCACTTTGTAATCTGACAACAGCTTTCTTTTTCTCAGGTAATTTCGCAAGAACTCTGGCATATGTACCAGCAGAGCGGCAGAATTTTCCAGGTCCAACAGGTGTTATGCCAACGTTGTGAACAATAGTACCTATGGGGATCATGGAAATAGGTAGACAGTTGCCCCTTTGAGTAGTTTTAACACTCAAGATAGCGGGATCCACTTTCCCACCCATTTCATTCAGTAAAGTTTGAGGAATGCCTCTTCTGAAGGACTCGACCACATCACCTGGACGTAATCCATCACAAGCAATGATATAAGACAATTTACCGGTAGCATTATGCTTCAATAGGGCAATATGAGAGGATCTACCCGGATCATATTCAATCCTTTGCACTGTTTGTGCGCCACCTTCCCATCTGTTGAAATCTATCAATCTTGTTCTATTCCTATGGCCACCACCTTGATGACGGACAGTGATTTTTCCTGAATTATTTCTACCACCGTGTTTCTTTCTAACAACAGTCAAGCTTCTAACCGGACGACCTTTGTACAAATATGGATAGATAGGGGAACGGTACCATCTCAAACCTGGTGAAACCGGTTTTAGTCTTTTCATCTGCGTCACTTCTTTCGAAAGTTTACGGCGCCTTTTAATCAATTCATCCTGCTTCTCAAGAGTTACAATATCGGTATCATTAGGGACAATCTTTAGTAATCGTGGAGTAAGGTTCAAACTGGAGTCATCTTTAGACACGTTCTCTTGCCTCGATTTAAAACTCTGGGATAGAGTTCGATATAGTATACCATATGGATAACAAGGGTTTCTCCTACCAATAAGCGATGCTGAGGAACTGCACGACAGCACCGATCTAAGAGGCCCTAGTACCAACATTTTTCATAAACACTTAAATCTCCTTCTCTGCGTACTCTTAACTCAGCTTACTACGTACTCACTTGTTAAGCCTGAATTCGCTTTCAGTTCCCATATGTTCCCTTTCTCTTTCGATTATAGGTTCAAGCCCTAACTTTCCACGCGTAGTCTTTTTTTTTGGTACTGAAAAATTTTTCTTGAGTATTTAAAGAACATCTATTCCAATTTAATTTTCAAACATATCCATTTGTTCTAGATATTAAGTGCATCGGCCGGTAAATGAATGGCAATACATAGATATATCTATGGAATGTGTTAAGGAACAGAAGTTCCTGACAAATAAAAATAGATCGTACTGATACTTTTTTTCGGCTATACTGTTTTCGTGTACTTATGAAGCTGAGAGGGAACGTTTGTGTTCTATTTTTTTTTCTTTTGCATTGCAGTTTCCTTAGAAATGATAACGACAACTCACAAATACAGTTTTTTGTTGGTTATCTCATTAACATGATGACTAAGTTGTCGCCCCAAGCGGATCTTTGAAATGACTGATTTTACAAACAACAAACACTGAAAATTCTGAAAGTTAATGAGATATTTACACATTAAACATTAAAATTTTTCTCGAGGAACATCTATTGCAACGCAAGAAAAGAATAGAAAAGAAAAGAGATCTTTTCACAAGCCTTTTACCCTTTTTTCCTTCCATTTGTACATTGTAGCAGTAAGGTTAGAATAAGAAAAGTATCCATACGGCCTAGTTTTATTTGTTTAGCACAATTTGGTTTCAAAATCAACTCTTATATATAGAATTGTCTTAATTGTTATTATTACTCTTCTTTTTTTTGATGATGATTACACTCCATGCTAATCATGAATGTGTTCGATGTAAATTTGAATACAATGATTAAAATTGTTGTTTACGCTTTCTGAAATCTAAACTAAAAAAAAGAAAACACTATTTGAGAATTAGATTCTTGGTATTACAGTTGATTGACATTGTCAGGTCAATACAATGAGTATTGCAAAAAAATTTAAACTGCGCAAGCCCGGAATCGAACCGGGGGCCCAACGATGGCAACGTTGGATTTTACCACTAAACCACTTGCGCTTGTTATTTGTTGAGGAGTTGTATCCTCAAAAGACCATACCATACGGCTATCAACATAAATTAAATTACCGTCGTTCAGGAGTGGTAAACATCGAAAATGTTAAAAGTTTCTACGAAGTTTGCAGATAAAAAGACGATTTCGATCAACTTACTCTATAAAATTTCTCTTTACTCTGAGAATTGGGGGAATAATTAGATAATTGTTGGGATTCCACTGTTACTAAAGGCTATAATATTAGGTATACAGAATATACTAGAAGTTCTCCTCGAGGATATAGGAATCCACAAAAGGGAATCGATAGTTCTACATAGTGTTAGTACCTTATCTTCTTTCTTTTTATATGTTGTCATTCTGTTGGAATGAAATTCTAATATCATCTATTTAATAGTATATTATAATATGCGGTGCAAGAGGATGCCAATACCACATATGTGATGGCAAAGCCCAGCCTTTATCTTCGAAAGGTCAACGGACTTTTTCATTATAAAGTAATATATAGTGTATTCCTCCCGCATCTGTTTGTCACTGACTATTTTTCGTAAGCAGTAAAGTCAAAGAGTTTGTCTCAATTGTATCCGTATCTTGTCGTCATAATGGCATAACAATTGATTGTCACTTGAATGAGGCAGAGAGTTTGATTTGTACCGGCTATAACAGATATACCACTGGCATCTACACCCGTCAATTAGACAAGGTGAAGTTGTCGCCAAGTTAGATGCAGCCGACTTGGATAACTTTTCTCATTTCAAAACAGTGACATCAATTTCTTACTTTCGTTCCTCAATAAGCCAACTGATAATTATCATTTATAGTTCAACTTCAGTTGAAGCAAATAGCTCATCAAATTTTCTTTCCAAACTTTTTACAATGGAGATTTCGTCACTGCTAGCAAGTAAAGGGTTGCATTTGACCCGTATATAGATTCTTCTTACAGTTTCGAAAATCTGATTAATTGTTCTTAATTCATCATCACCTCCATTTAGGCTTCTTTGTTCAAATCCGATGACAATCTTCAGACCCGTCTGCTTGATCAACATAGCAAATACAGAGACGCCTTCCAATTGGAAAATCGACTTCAACAAAGGTTTGGAATCTAGAGAATGCCACTCCACTAAAGCACTTTCAAAATAATCTAACGATATATTAGAAAGCACGTTATATTTAAGTACTTCATTCATCTCATTTTCCACCTCATTGGGGACGTAAATCAATATAGGTTTGTCGGATTCATCTATTAATGATACGAAGCAAGGTGTCAAGCTCATATTTTGGTGATATGGAGGTAGCGTTTAGTTCGGGGGGACAAAATTTTTGCTCAGTTTTCAACTCAATAACTTTTTTATATAATATTTCTTAGTCGCCGATGATCTCTTTCGGCAGAGGACATCGAGAATGAAAAAAAAATAATAATATTGATACTATTTATATATTATGAAAAAAATGGTTAAGAGATAGTTCATTTATGAAATTCGTTACTTACGGTCGTTGGCAATAGATTTAGCAGCAGTTCTACCAAAAACAACGCATTCTAACAAGCTTGACCCGCCCAATCTATTGGCACCATGGACACCACCAGAAACTTCACCAGCCGCATACAAACCTTTTAGTAGCGGCTCATCGTTCTTGCCAATGACTTGAGCGTTGACATTGATTCTAGCACCGCCCATGGTGAAATGAACAACAGGCGTTACTTCACCAATAAACACCACGGTTTCCGGGGCAACGTCGGAGCCAAATTCGTTGAGAATAACGGTGCGCCCTAATGGATCAGCTTTGGTGGTGAACGAAGAGTATGTCTGTAATTCCTGGCACAATTGTGCGACAGTGATTGGCAATTTGTATTCAGAAACAACTTGAGATAACGTCAATTTCTGTACAAGTTTCTTGAACATGTAAAAGTCCAAATTATTCTTCAAATCTGTATACATTTTTTCGCCCATGACCAAGAGTGCTCTGTTATCGTCTTGGGGACAAACCTTTTGAATAGCTGCGGTGACGACATCTCTTGTGGTCAACTCGTTGACGAATCTTCTACCGGTGATAGGATTCAATAGAATACCACCAAGGCCTCTTAAGGATTCGGCAGCCAAGAATTTCCAGCTCGAGTTACGATCGCTTGGATCAATGAACCCAGTTGGGTGAACTTGGATTTGATCCATGTCAATCAGATCAGCACCCAATTTCTGTAGAAGTCTCTGACCGTCCCCAGTTGTTTGTTGGCCATTTGTTGTTGGCAGGTTCACCAGTTCAGGTGCGTATTCTTTAAGCATTTCCTTAGAAAAGCCGAACCCCCCAGAACAAAAAACAACATCGGAAGCACTTAATGTATGCTTTTCGCCATTTTTGTCCTCATACACTATAGCAGAAATAGAGCCATCGTTTTCATGGATGTCTACGACTTTACTGTCTAGGTTGATCTTGACTAAATCTGGTTTAGTCTCAGCTAGTTTTTTCAAATTGTTAGATAAGGCAGAAACAATCTCGAAACCCGGAGGCAACTTTCCAGACGATCTGTGAGTTCTAGCCACGGAATGACCTCCCAATTGGGCCAATAGATCCAACTTCAAATCAAATTCGTTTTTCAACCATTCAATGGCCAAGGGAGAATCATTAGCTAACTTGCCCATTAATTCCTGAACACCTTTACCTTTAGCAGACTTGACGGTGTCATCTTCAAATAAGCTTGGTGAGTCCTCGATGTGGAAGTGACGTTGGGTCTCGGTGCAGGCACCGTTGATACCACTGGAGGCCTTGATTGAGTTCCCACCGATGGAGGATGCCTTTTCGAGGATGGTTACAGGAATGTTATACTTATTAACCAATTCATTGGCAGCGGCCAGACCGGCCAAACCGGTTCCGATAACAACAACAGAAGAGGAAGACATTTACAGTTGTGGATAAGGAGTTGTTGAATGGAAGATAAGAAAGAAATAGGGTGCATCTGCTGCGTATTGTTCTCAGCTTTTATACGTGCAATAAATTTAAATTGTTCAGGAACGCGACGCGTTGCCCCTGTTACCGTTTGAAAAAAAAAAAAAATTTTCTTTTAGATACTTGCCTCTATTGTTTCAGTCATTCATTGCATGATGACAAATGAAAAGAAATACAATAACAGAAAAAAAAAGTTGAAACTAAAGTGAACGTTTTTTAGACTCTTATGTATACACAGAAATGTATGTATATATATTTGTATAAAAGGTGTATGTGAAAATCCTGTTGAGAAACCCTGGGAGAATATACATGGGTATATTCAATCTTAGTACGTAGTAACGTAGAATACGAAAAATGTGCTTCTCCACGCGGATACATACGGTTGTAAACTTTAATCAAGTACCAAAAAAACCAAACATATTCAGTCGATCTCTCAATGGGCAAATAAAAAAAAAGAAGCTCTTATGTGCTTTTTTCTTCTTCTTTCCCTTAGACAGACCACCTTCGTCCCTCCATAATAGGGTAGTTAGCTGCTAGGTGCGCTGGAAGCTAACCATTGGTTCTCAAATGTGCCGACATAATTAATTACAATTATGGTGTGAGAGTTGAAATATCCTTGAATAACAAAACAGAAAAAAGAAAAAACCCATTTGAATATAAAAATCATTGATGCAAAAGAAAGCCGTTAAATCTACAATGCCACGAAATTATTGTAATGTATGAAAAAAAGGAAGAGGGTACCAATCCTAAAACAAAAACCCTAACAAAACACACGATGCAGGTGAAGCGCATCAGTACTTGTAGGTTTTTATTTCGCGGATAGCGTTGCCATCGACGTCAACCTCGGTGGATTCACTACGGTAAATCTGGGTAGGTCCGTTGCAGTCGAAAGGATGTTCCTTTGCGTAGTCGAAGGCCTCGGAGATGGCCAACTTGACCTTTTCCAAAGTATCTCTGGTGACCTGGTAGTGGAACGAGACTCTACCACCCATCAGTTTAACGTTGTACTTCAAACCTTTCTTAACAAGGACATCTGGGTCCATTCTAGCGGCCTTCAAGTTGATAAAAACAAAGTTGGTGTCTGCTGGAGACTCTAGCGGGATGCCCTTTGTTTCGCAAAATTCAGCCAACTCATGGGCCAAGGAGTGCGAGTACAGCAGTTGGGACTTCCAGTCGTTGTTGATGTTTACAAGAGCCATTCTAGCCATCATACCAGATTGTCTAATACCACCACCTTGTTGTTTTCTGAAATGGGTGGCCTTCTTGATGAACTTAAGGTTCCCAACCAAGACAGACCCGATAGGAGCACCCATAGACTTGGATAGACAGATGGAGATGGAGTCAAAGATCTCCCCGTATTGCTTCAATGGCACACCAGATTGTGCAGCGGCATTCCAGATTCTGGCACCATCACAATGCAACTTGAGACCATTTTCCATACACCAAGCTTTAATACGGACCAATTCTTCCAATGGGTAGACAATACCGTGTAAAGTGTTTTCCAAAGAAATCAATCTGGTAGGGGCACCGTGAATGTCACCATCGTCTGGGACATAGTGGGACTTGATATCTTCCAAAGTCAAGTAGTCACCGTTGGAAGGAATCACAGGAACGACCATCGCTTGAGACAAGATGGCTAGACCAGCGGCTTCGTGTGTGTAAACATGGGCCCTGTAGTCACACAGAATGGAGTATGGAGGTTGCGTCAAGTGTGTTCTGATGGCAATCTGGTTGGACAAAGTCCCAGATACGCAGAAAAGACCTGCTTCCTTGGCAGCCATGCGGGCAACGGTTTGTTCGAGCCTGACGGTGTCAACATCTTCACCGTAGACAGCGTCACCGATGGAGGCCTCTAAAGCGGCTTGCATCATCTCTGGAGTTGGAGTCGTAAAGGTGTCTGACCGCAAGTCGTTAGCAGCGGTGATGTATTTTGGAGGCAATTCGAATTCAGTCATTTTTGTATATGTTTGCGTTTGTGTGCGGGAGAAAAAGTGAGTGTAAGCCTAGTAAGGGAAGGTGGTTACGAAATAGCCAGCAGAGACAATATATGTATATGTATGTACGTATTACACTATACCAGACAGAACAAGATATACGGGAAAGACACACTGAGGTTTTGACAGGCAAGCTCAACACTTGCTCATATATATACATATATATACAATTGCAAATGCAAAAAGCGTATATCCAGTGAAGAAAAAGACGAAAAAAGGCGAAGAAATAAAAAGAAAAACCGGTGAACGAATACGGCAAGTGAAAAAGTGCGCAATGAGTAATACAAAAGGGCAAAGCAGCGTAAAAAAGAAACGGCGCTGCTGTCCGGAAACCGGAAGCGAAGACGTGTATGGTATGGGTGTACATTCGGCTTTTTCCTAATGGGGAATTTGCCGTCAGGAAAAGGCAAGGCCTCCGTTCCATGTGACATGTCGCAGAGGGTCAAACGTGGGTCACGTGCTGCACAGGCCCGCTGCCGGTTTGATTTGTCAGCACATATACAGCAAGAGGTATTGGTTGCGTTCTAGAAAAGAAAAATAATAATAATAATTTGGGGCCGTGCGTAAAAGAATAAGAAATAGTCTCCCCCGCGTGCCGTGTGGCTCTCTGTGCAAAAGAAGGCCCTGTTGCCGCACATGTATCGATGAATGTCGATGACGATGAATATCGATGACGACGAATGCCTTCTGATTGTATAATTTGTTGTTTTGCCTGTTCTTCAGTAAGAGAGTAGGTGAAAGAATAAGTGAAAGAGAAATTCTAGGCGAGGTTTGGTTTAGTTAAGTTAAGTTTAGCTTAGCTTACTTTGGGTTTAACTTAAGCGTGTTTTTTTTTTCCGCGCTGTGATGGTGAAGGAATGGAACTGTAAAGAAGCGAACGAGGGAAAAAAAAAAGTTGTGACCTAGGGGAAGGTCACAATTGCCATCATCATCACCGTGAGAAAGTTGAAACAATGAGCGGTGGCAGGGGCAATAGCAGTAATAGCAGCATCAATAATAATAATAACAATAATAATAATGACGGAGGTGATGAAAGATTGTTGTTTCTAAGAAGCGTGGGTGAACGTAATGAAATTGGTTTCCCCTCTAGGTTTAAGCCGGCACATTATAAGAAACCTACAAGAAGACACAAATCCGCCAGGCAGTTGATCTCGGATGAGAACAAGCGGATTAATGCCTTGTTGACCAAGGCTAACAAAGCTGCTGAGACCTCTACGACTGTCAAGCGACTCGTGCCCAAAGCGACGTACTTCAGCGTAGAGGCGCCACCATCTATTAGACCTGCCAAGAAGTACTGTGACGTCACTGGGTTGAAGGGTCTCTACAAGTCCCCCACGAACAACATTCGGTACCACAACGCGGAAATCTACCAGTTAATTGTGAAACCGATGGCCCCCGGTGTGGATCAGGAGTACTTAAAGTTAAGAGGCGCCAATTTCGTCCTTAAATAGACCTTGTATATGTATGTAGCCTAGCTTTGTAGTATAGCTGCCAGTCACATAGGTTGTCGTTGGTCACGTGCATCTACGCGAAACAGTAAAGTGGAACTAAAAAGAACAAAAAGTGAAAAAAAAAAAAGAACATTATTAGTGGAAAACGTGCAAAGACGTATTACGCTCCTACTACGACTATCAACACATGCATGGATGACAGCCTCTGTAATAACCACGGTTTTAGCATGTCTGTGGCTTTCTTATAGACTTTATAAGTTTCTCACTATTCCTGTGTCCAACATCGTCTCCACTTTGAAGATCAAAACTCCTCCGGCAACAAAAGTGTCTATCGACAAGATCGCCACGGATTCAGTGACCATTCATTGGGAGAACGAGCCAGTAAAAGTAGGGAAAGACGTGGATGTAGACAGAAACTTCATCTCCCACTATTTATTGTATTTGAACAACACACAATTGGCCATCTTTCCGAACAACCCAAACTCTCTTTACACATGCTGCTCCATCACTGGTCTCGAGGCGGAGACACAATACCAGCTGGATTTCATAACGATCAATAACAAGGGCTTCATCAATAAGCTACCCTCCATCTATTGTATGACAAAGGCGAGGGAAGCTAATGAAGCACTGAAGACTAGAAAGTGGAGAAGGAACACGATCACATCGTCCACGGCTATGCAGCCCAGCAATTCCAAGTCTGAACTCGCCCCGTTGACTTCGCACTTCTCCTCTGTCTCCCTGTCTACTTTTGCATCCAATATCACTAATAGCACCACCAGTAATAATGGTTCGAACCTCCCCGCTTACACCTCTCTGACTACGTTAAAGGACTTGGATTCGTTTTCCATCGATGATTTGAAAAAAATACTGATTTGTGCCCAGGAGGACCTACACGATGTTTTGTCTCAACAAACTTTGCTTTTGCAAGATTTTCAGGAATCGAGGTTGGAGTTAGAGCTAGAACTGGATAATTTGAAAACGCATTGGTCGCACGAGATCGATTTGCGGAAATCCTTGAAATCCAATATCAAGTCATTGGAGAATTCTAAGCTATTGACTGATTTGAAAATTGAAAAATTGAACAAGAAAATCGACAAATCCAAGGAAAAAATATCAAAAATGCGCAAGGACATGCAGAACTGGTCTCGGGAAGATACCGAACTCTTGTCCAAGGAAACCATAAAGGAGAAATATTTCAAATTGCTAAGCGAATCCAATGCCTCTGTGGCCAATGTCAACAAAGATATTGAATCTTTACAAAATGAAATTTCCAAGGTGGAAGAATCTAACAAGAGATTGAACGCCACTAGAAAATCACTGATTACATCCATAGTGGTGAACGCTAATGTAGAAAACGACAAACCCATTGCTAATGGAGAACTGTCGGCTGTCTTGAAAAAACTTAATGATTTCACCCTAGAAAAAAATGGGTTCTTAAGTAATGCTGGTGAAGAGTTCTTATCCAGATTGAATGCAGACTCGTCATTGATTAAAATGATCAAGCAAGAGCTAAGCATCGATCAAGAGTTGGAGACCAACTGGAAATTGCAGAGATCAAAGATGTTGAAAAAAATTAGTACTTTAGAAAACCAATTTAATGAAATGAGCCTCAACAATCGGACGTTGAAAACAAAATTAATGGTTCAACCATATAAGAACAACGGTGATCCGCTTGCCGCTACCAATTCAAATAATTCCACGGAAAAAAACAGAAGTTCTGGATCGATTCAATTACCATTATCCAGCAACATGTCAAGAACAGGGTCCATGGATTTAATATCGAATAATAACAAAAGTATTAACAACAACAATGGAGATTCTGCTCCTCCATTGAGGCTACACAATCCGGTGTCGTATTCACCTACAAACGAATCTATACAGCCTTCAAGCAGTCTATTGAGTCAATTGACGCAGGACACTGATAACCGATCAATGCTTTCCAATCACATCTCGTCTAATAACGAAAACAAGCAACAGCCTTCTTCATATTCACATGCTTTACCTACAACTGCTATTGCTAATGCAACAGCAACAGCAACCAATGGTCACTCAAAGTCAAATTTTTGGAATACTACACAATTTGCTCAACCCTCGCGTCAACAAGTGTCCACAGAATTAGATCAAGCTTTCGAGTACGATAATGCAAACCATTTAATCAGCGGTCTGCAAAATATGATCTACGACGAAACAGACTATCCTGATAATATAAGCAACTATTCCAAGGGGTTCACTACGGATGAACTAGACAATTACTGGACTAAGCAACAACCGCAAGTGCGCAGCACGAACGAGAGCCTCTTTTCCACAACCGGAACGCCCATGTCATCATATAAGGCCAATCCTGTATTATCGCCCTATTCTAGTTCTCATTTGAGACAAAACTCCAACGCTGCCAATGCGAATTCGATGCATCCCCAGAGCCTACTGGCCGCTACGTTGAATGATCCTTCATTGCAAAGTTTTGTACGTAGCGGCTCTTTCTACAGTGGTCCTCCACCGGCAAACACTTTGCAGAACAATATTAAAAATAGCAATGAAACTGAGAACATTAGTCCAAGGATATCAAGTGACTTCAATTTGTTGGTGCCGAACTTGAGTCCACGACTCTCAAACGATGTACCCATCGTCCCAGGAAATAACACCACTCTGACGCCTTCTCATTCGAACATATTAACAATAAACCATCAACCAACAACGGATAACAATACGAGAAGGTCGTTCCATGCTTCTTCACCACCTTTCAATTCCATATGGAATTCAACCACCAGCCAACTTCCTCCCCCATTAGAGGAGCAATATCACCTTGATGTGCCTGTGACTCCAAAGGCTGCTGCTAAAGAATCAAATCCTAAGCCTTCGCACAAGAGAAACCAGAGTAACAGCAGTATCTCTTCTGCGTGGTCCAAGTTTAAGCACAAGTCTGCATCATCTTCTGCTAATGCTGACACGAATATTCAAGACTCATCAACTCCATCAACTAGTCCAAGTGGTAGAAGAATGTCAAAGCTGTTATCCAAGAGCGGTATGAATAACCTGT
Organism: Saccharomyces paradoxus; assembly: GCF_002079055.1. NCBI lineage: Eukaryota > Fungi > Ascomycota > Saccharomycetes > Saccharomycetales > Saccharomycetaceae > Saccharomyces > Saccharomyces paradoxus. The sequence goes on from NC_047491.1 coordinate 69,395, forward strand.
TCAATCCACACAGCCATGACTCATGAACAATATTGTAGTACTTTCGCGATTTGTATATAGATATATATGAAATATAATATATGAAAGCAGTTTAAGTTTATTCTTGTGTAACGATAGGGTAACCGTATCAGTCTTTATTTTCTTTTTTCCTTTTTTTTTAATTTTGGCGTGTCGTCTCAATTTCATTCTTTCCCATCTTTTTGCAACTTTAAGATGAAAAATCACAACACATGAAAAATAACTGTCAACTTTGATAATATTCTTTGCATATTGCCATCATTTTCGAAATATAATACAGTTTCCTCACAAACTTATTTATTTTGGTCCTAAGAAGAAAACAGTAAGAAATTAATAGGATAACAATCAACCATCTTTATTGCTTATCAAGTTAAGGGTCCTCTCGAGAAGATACATTAAAACATCATCGCACGAAAAATATGGCGCCCATCTTTAGAAACTATCGGTTCGCCATCGGTGCCTTTGCTGTTATCATGCTTATTTTATTGATTAAAACATCTTCCATGGGTCCAAGCTCTATTGCACGTACAGTTGCAACTACTGCTAGTATTCCCAAAACGCCAGAGGATGTTTCTATCTCGCCCATTAATGATGAACCAGGCTACATTCACGATCCGAAGACTGAACAAAATTACCCTGAGCTGGCTGATGCTGTGAAGTCACAAACAAGTCAAACATGCAGTGAAGAACATAAGTATGTTATCATGATCGATGCCGGTTCTACTGGTTCCAGAATTCATATATACGAGTTTGATGTTTGTACTTCCCCACCTACCTTACTTTATGAAAAATTTGAGATGTTAGAACCTGGTTTATCCTCTTTTGATACTGATTCTGTCGGCGCCGCCAACTCCCTTGACCCATTATTGGAAGTTGCAATGAAGTATGTTCCTCTTAAGGCAAGAAGTTGTACTCCCGTTGCTGTGAAGGCTACTGCAGGTCTAAGACTCTTAGGTGATGCTAAATCATCAAAAATTTTAAGTGCGGTAAGAGATCATTTGGAGAAGGACTATCCTTTCCCAGTTGTTGAGAAAGACGGTGTTTCCATCATGGGCGGTGATGAAGAAGGTGTCTTCGCTTGGATTACTACAAACTACTTATTAGGAAACATTGGTACCAATGGTCCCAAGTTACCTACAGCTGCCGTTTTCGACTTGGGCGGTGGGTCTACACAGATTGTTTTTGAGCCTACTTTCTCAGCAAATGAAAAAATGGTCGATGGTGAACATAAATTTGATCTAAAGTTTGGCGATGAAAATTACACCTTATACCAATTTTCTCATTTAGGTTACGGTTTGAAGGAAGGTAGAAATAAAGTCAATTCTGTTCTTTTGGAAAACGCAATAAAAGATGGCAGAATCTTGAAGGGCGATAACACTAAGACTCACGAATTACTATCTCCATGCTTACCGCCCAAGGTTAATGCCACAAAAGAAAAGGTTACTTTAGAATCCAAGGAAACTTATACTATCGACTTTATAGGACCGGATGAACCAAGTGGTGCGCAATGTAGATTTTTGACAGATCAAATTTTGAATAAAGATGCTGAATGTCAATTCCCACCATGCTCTTTCAACGGGGTTCATCAACCTTCTTTGGTTCGTACATTCAAAGAATCGAACGACATCTACATTTTCTCTTATTTCTACGACAGAACCCGTCCATTGGGCATGCCTTTGTCATTCACTTTGAATGAGTTAAAGGATCTGGCAAGAACAGTGTGTAATGGCGAAGAAACTTGGAAAAGTGTCTTCGGTGGCATTGCGGGATCCCTAGATGAATTGGAAAGTGACTCGCACTTTTGTTTGGACTTATCTTTCCAGGTGTCCCTATTACATACGGGATATGACATTCCATTACAGAGGGAATTAAGGACTGGTGAGAAAATTGCCAATAAAGAAATTGGTTGGTGCTTAGGCGCGTCATTACCACTGTTGAAACCTGATAACTGGAAATGTAAACTCAGTCAAATCGAATAAGAGCACGAACACGGCCCTTTGGCTCATGTATAATAAGTAAGAGGACATAGCGGTGATATGTGTTCCGTTATGTGCCCTATTCTATAATCCTTGAACAATATGTAGACGATCTTTACGTTATGAAAATCACTATTATCCTCACAATAGTTTATAACACCGCCGAGACAGGGGCTCAAAAAGGCTTCCTGAGGTTTAACCATTTTGGTATAAGCCCGCCGAGCCTATTAATGTTTAAGAATGATCTAGAAGAGCTAATCCTTAGGATCTGGTAATCCTAGGCGCATGAGATGATTTGGTTTATTTTCTGTTAAGGATAGTTGTGTTGTTGCAAAATGGTATAGGTTTGTTTTTGTTCTAGGGTGATTGTAAATATTGCACCGGTCCTCAAGAAAAGCGAAAACAAAAGGATAATCGGACTTATCTGGTGATAGAAGGAACCTACATTTCAGATCGTTTAAATAGGTTGTTACATATATAAATATATATATATATAATCAGGTTGGTGTATTAATCTCATTTCTATAGCGCAGCGAAAAGGGAAATGGAAATAGGACAATCTCAGTAAATCTGCTTACGTGACATTATTTTACTAAAGAGATAATATGAAAACTGATAGGTTATTGATTAATGCTTCCACGGATACATGTACCAAGGTAGACGCTGAGGTAGAAACTATGGACAGACCGGTACCAATTAAAGTTTTGGCGGAAGGCAAGGTATTAAACAACTTCGAAGAACCGGGCTTAATGAAGTGCGGCTATCATGATGCAAAGAGCTGGGTCAGAAGACTATCGAGCGAAACAATTGTCGGTGACGATATGAATAATCTATACCCATTTTACGTTGATACTGCGTACGATGTTAGGCGTTTGAGAAAAGATATTATAAACGCTAAAATAGAATTGCACGTTGAAAACCTAATCATAATCTGCAATATTAATGACGTTTCCACTGTATTTCTCATGAGAGAAGTGGTGGAGTGGGTCTTACGCAACTTTCCATCAATAACTGTATACGTGCAAGATATTTTTGAAAAGTCAACTCAGTTTGCTGTAAGTGATCTCTGCGATGATAGCTGCTGCAGCAAAAATAGAGTAAAGTACTGGTCAAAGGAGTTTGTTCAGAAACATGATTCATTCTTTGATTTGATGATTACACTAGGGGGTGATGGAACTGTACTGTTTGCGTCGTCTATATTCACCAAAGAAGTTCCGCCGATTGTTCCATTTGCTCTTGGATCATTAGGATTTTTAACAAATTTTGAATTTCAAAAATTCAAAGAAACACTGAAACATATTCTAACAGATGAGGTCCGTATTAATTTACGAATGAGATTGCAATGCAAACTCTATCGTAGAAATAAACCAGAAATTGATACTGTAACTGGGAAAGAAATATGCTTTATCGATTTCGTCTCTGAGCATCACGTGTTAAACGAAGTGACCATAGATAGAGGTCCAGCTCCTTGTTTATCTCTACTAGGACTTTATGGAAACGACTCATTGATGACTAAGGTTCAAGGTGATGGATTGATTGTTGCTACACCTACAGGATCCACAGCGTACTCATTGAGTGCAGGAGGCTCTTTGATATCACCAAGCGTGAACGCCATAGCAGTGACGCCTATCTGCCCTCATACTTTGAGTTTTAGGCCTATAATTTTACCAGACAGTATGGAATTAAAAGTTAGAGTAGATATGAACTCAAGAGGGACGTCGTGGGTGAACTTTGACGGTAAAGATAGAATTGAATTGAAGCAAGGTGACTATGTAGTAATAACTGCAAGCCCCTATTCAGTGCCAACCGTCGAGTCATCCCCCAGTGAATTTTTCGAAAGTATCAGTAAAAATCTTAATTGGAATGACCGCGAAGAACAAAAGCCATTTGCACACATTCTCTCACCAAAAAATCAAGAAAAGTATAGGATAGATTCATCGAAAAATAGAAACAACAGCATAAGTAACTCCTCCGAGAGTTCATTTTTAAGTTCAGATACGCAAGATGAAGAGAGAAAATCCGTAATAGAAACGGAAATGGTTGTTGAACGGACTCGTCAAGCTCATTTTGCAATTTAACCTTTCTGGTCATTCTTTGCATTTCCATAATCAAGGGTTCACGATTGATGATAGACTGTCAAACCAATTTTTTATTTACCTTTTTACTTCGAGAATGTTTTTACGTCATTTGCTGCATCAAAGAGAGTCAGTAGCAGTCGTACAAAAAAAAGAAGTGAAACAGTAGAGCCAGCACGCCGCGTCTGGTGAGAAGCCTTGCTAAGTTTTCTCATGCTGCCTGTAATTAGACTAGTCAAGTATACGACAAGGTTGCCTATCTTGCAATTATCGGAAGGCTATTTCCAGAATAGTGCAAAGCAAATTTTAAAATAGTAACGAAATTTCATTCTAATTCCCAAATGAGGAAATATAATTATGACAGATAATTCCTGATTAGGAAGAAGCGCCAAAATTTCTGAAAAAAACTTTTTCTTTTTCAACCTCGAAGAAAATTGTAGTTTCTTCGAAGATTTAGTGGGAAATTTTCAAAAGTGGATAGTTTCCATATTGAAATTATAGAGGAGGCGTTAATACAACTGAAATATAAAAAGAACAACATTCCCGGTGATTATGATTTCTGTCGGACCCTGCTTTCTTGTAAAACTTCTATTTTCGTCCAACAAATAACCTAATTAAATACTTTTGTAATGACAATTGCTAATAGTTGGCTAATTTGTTTAGTCAGTATTTTTTCCTTCGTGATACGTGTCGAGGCCAGCACCTTCTGTAATGCTACTCAAGCGTGTCCTGAAGATAAACCATGTTGCTCACAATATGGTGAATGTGGTACTGGTCAATATTGTTTGAATAACTGTGATGTAAGATATTCATTTAGTCACGATTCCTGTATGCCAATACCTATTTGCAAAAGCTCATCTACTAAGTTCAAAGACTATTCCTCTAAGTTGGGAAATGCTAATATTTTCTTAGGTAATGTTAGTGAAGCTGATTGGTTGTATACTGGTAATGTTATAGATTACGATGATGAAGAGAGTTTAATTTTGGCTATGCCCAAGAACAGTGGTGGTACCGTTCTTTCCTCAACGAGGGCTGTCTGGTACGGTAAGGTCAGTGCTAAAATGAAGACGTCGCACCTTGGTGGTGTAGTCACTGGGTTCATCCTATATTCCGGTGCAGGTGATGAAATTGATTACGAATTTGTTGGTGCCGATCTAGAAACTGCTCAAACCAATTTCTATTGGGAAAGTGTTTTGAACTACACGAACTCGGTCAATATTTCTACTACTGATACATTCGAAAACTACCATACTTACGAGCTAGATTGGCACGAAGACTATGTGACATGGTCTATTGACGGTGTCGTCGGTAGAACCTTGTACAAGAATGAAACCTATAACTCCACCACCCAAAAATACCAATACCCACAAACTCCATCTAAGGTAGATATTTCTATTTGGCCAGGTGGTAATTCTACCAACGCTCCAGGTACCATCGCATGGTCTGGTGGTGAAATTAACTGGGACGCAACAGACATCAGCAACCCAGGCTATTATTATGCTATTATCAATGAAGTTAATATTACCTGTTATGATCCACCAAGTGGTGTAAAGAAGAACGGTACTTCTGCCTATGTTTATACCTCGTCCAGTGAATTTTTGGCCAAAGACATTGCTATCACAGACGACGAGGTTATGATGGACACTGACGAGGGATCTGGTTTGGACCCACACAAGGGAGCTACCACATCTTCTACCCAGAAAAGTTCATCCTCAACATCAACCTCTTCCTCCCAAACCTCTTCTGGTCACAGTAGTTCATCTAAGAAGAGTAGCAAAACTAGTTCCACCGCTTCTTCGTCATCATCTTCTTCTTCTTCTTCTTCTTCTCCTTCTACTACTACTACTAAGAATGGAGATAAAGCCTTATCCACTACAACCTCTTCCGCGGCTTCCAACACTGAATCAGCATCTTCCGCGAGCGGAAGCGCCTCCAGCAGTACAAGCTCAATGAGTGGTAGTAACGTAGGTGCTAACGTTGCGGCAAACTGGCGTTTGGCTGCTTTGTGCGTTATCCTACGTTATATCTTGTAGAAGGACCCACATTTAATAAGAAGCTTCGCAGGACTACGAAAAAAATGTATTAATAAATAAAAGAGCTCAAAAATATAGACACTTTTTTCTTGCATGCATATAAAATAAATAATTAATAAATAACAATGTAAAAACCTAAAAATAATAAATATCTCGTTCAACGGTAAAGCCTATTTGGCGGCTTTGGTCATATAAGTAATCAAATCGTTTCTGTCTTTTTCCTTCTTCAACCCGGCAAAGGCCATCTTAGTACCAGGAATATACTTCTTTGGGTTGGTTAAGTACTCTGACATACTATCCTCATCCCACTTGACATTCTTGTTAATGTTTGCATCTGTGTAAGAATAGCCCTTCACTTGGCCTGAATGTCTACCAAATATACCGTGTAGATTAGGTCCCACCTTGTTGGGACCACCTTCTTCTATTGTATGACACTGTTGACACCTCGTTTTGAACAATGTTGCACCTTTCTTTGCAGAGCCTGCTTTGAATCCCGTACTTTCTTTAGCCATGTTTTAGTTATGATATAGTGTAGTGCAATGAAGTTTAGTTAAAGTGATATGAATAAATGCGTATATGCGATTTCGCCTATATAAGTCTTCGATCTTGTTCCGGCTTGAGTCAAAAAGAAACCTGTTCTGATCTATTCTTCTCGAGCTTCACTATACTGTATATATATGTTGTCTATCCATGTCTTTCCCCCTTGTAGCCACTTACAGTAGTTGAAATTTGAAAAATGCCCTCGCTATTATCGCTATTAGCTTTTGAAAAGTGGGAAAAGACCCCTCGGCGGGGCACTGCAAACCCTTCTTAGAGAAGGCACGAAGGAAAATAATATAATAAGGGGCGCAATAACCCGGCTGCTGATCTATTTCTTTTTTTCTTTTCTTTTTCTTCGAACATAATGACAATGATAATACCAATTATGACGATGGTGAATGGGATAATATGGAGTGCTCATTGGGCAAAAGGTCCGGTTAGCTCGTATACAAAAAATGGGGGACAGTTATTCAACATATTTGCTTGACATCGAAGGGACAGTGTGCCCGATCTCGTTTGTGAAGGACACTTTATTCCCGTATTTCGCAAAGAAAGTGCCGCAATTGGTGCAACAGGATTCAAGGGATTCCCCGGTTTCCGACATTCTGTCACAGTTTCACATTGGCGACAAAGACCAATTGCAGGCGCACATCTTGGAGTTGGTGGCTAAGGATGTGAAGGATCCAATCTTGAAACAGTTGCAAGGCCACATTTGGGCACAGGGTTACGAATCTGGGCAGATCAAGGCGCCCATTTATGCAGACGCTATTGATTTTATCAAGAGAAAGAAGCGTGTGTTTATCTACTCTAGTGGATCTGTAAAGGCACAGAAATTACTGTTTGGCTATGTTCAGGACCCCAACACCCCTGCGCTCGATTCCTTGGATTTGAATTCTTACATAGATGGTTATTTCGACATCAACACTTCTGGAAAGAAAACCAAAGCACAGTCTTACGCTAATATCCTGCGTGATATTGGTGCAAGTGCTAGTGAGGTACTGTTCTTAAGCGACAATCCATTGGAGTTGGATGCTGCGGCTAGTGTGGGAATAGGCACTGGGTTAGCCACACGTCCTGGAAATACGCCTGTCCCCGATACGCAAAAGTATCAGGTGTTTAAGAATTTTGAAACTCTTTAACAAAAATGTATATGTGCTAAAAACAATATAATAGTTATTTGTTGTTATTATTATTATTATTTTTGCTATCATTACTATTATTATTAGGATTAAAATTACCATCTCCTTGTTTCCTTTCTTTCCCTTCTAGCATATACAAATACACATACGTTATTGATCTTTACGTAAGCCTTTTTTTTCCCTTGGCTCAAAAATCATTCAACTTCGACGAGAACAAGTGAAGACACTTCAAGCCATAACATTACTACAATCTCAATCGGCATGATCGCTGAATAGAATATTAGCTGCAGCTTCTTCGTTTTTATCACATGCAAAATACACCTGGATAACAAGATCTCTTTCAAAGCCTAATTCACAGAGGCGCGAAATGGCTTGATCGTCTTCGGGAGTATAGTCCACTTGAAAAGAACCTTCGCCTTCGCCTTCGCCTTCACCTTGTCCTAGCCCTGCAGCGGCACCCTCTCCTGAAGCTTCTATATCCTCTCCTTCCACCATGTCGTCCGCGCCTTCCATAACGTCTTGCATATTGTCACCGACGGCTTCTAATAACATGGAAACAAACACTTCTGGGTTTGCCATGATGTGTTCACGTAATTGGGGATACCTAGCACTTATATTCTCCAACAATGGGGCCAAAGCTTCTGGGTTACCTGAAACGACCTGTCTCAACGATAGTAAATCTTCTACAGTAAGGCCAATGGAACCTGGAGGTCCACCTTGCGCAGCATCTCCAGCGCCTCCAGTTGAACCAAGTGCGCCGGATGAAGCATTACCGCCTTGGGCAGCTTGTGCAAATAAGTCGTCTTCAGCTGGTTGCTCCGCAGAGGTGGCGGCTGTCGATGGTTGTTCCGCCGCGGCCGCGGTTTGTGGCCGTGGTTCCGGTTGACGCAGATTCTCTGGGATACCCATCAATAAATATTCCACCGCTCTATCTGGGTTATTAAAGGCTGCTCTAAGGGCTCGTTCGACTTCTTCTCTTTGATAACCCATTTCCATGATTCTCTCAATGGTTTCGTTCCTCTGGGTTCCTACCACAAATCCTGGTGTAGAAGCAGATTCAGTTGGTTCTGTAGTGGATGCTTGTTCTTCCTGCGGTTGCGAGCCTTCGGGAGCAGTAGCGGCAGGAGCATCCGTACTGGGAGATGCCCCATCCGTAGAATCTTCTCTTGCGGGGGTAGTGGTGCTCTCAGGAGCAATTGGAGGTTCTGTTACTTTGGTCTTGGTAGATTTTTTTTGAGAAACCATGAAGACGACTTGGTCGCCATCTTTGAGCCCGCATTCGGAGACAGTTTTAGAATCTTGTAGCACTTTACCTGAGTAGATCAGTTTTATTTGGGATTCTTCACACGAGGTCGATTGAGCGAGTTTGGTCTTGGCCTCGAAAATTGTGTTTGAAGGTTCCACATCTAAAGGAACTTTTTCCTTTTTAAAATTTTTGAAGGTCAAGCTAACCATTTTTATATTGTATGTTGTCTTTGTGTGGTTTGTGATTAAAAGGTGGAGTTGAACGCCTTTATTAAGTCTTTTGGGGAACAAAAAAACTGGACGGTAGCAAGCTTGTCTTCAAACGGTCTTATCAATGGTTTAGACGTACAAACAGGAAGAAAAAACTAGGGCGCTTTCTAGCTTTCACTGCTGGTCAACACTAGATAGCATCTTGTTTTAACATTTTTTCTCAAGTTTTGCTGTCGCTATTTCTTGCCTAGCCATAATGAAAGAGAAGAAGAAGGAAAGAAAAAAAAATTTCAATTTCGCCACCGACCCGTGTATAGTGATGGTAATACTAATAACATCGTAATTCACTCAAAAAAGGAAGGGACAAGAGGAAGAATGGCGGTTTATTATTATTATCGGTATATATGTACAACTATATGAATACGCACTCCATATGTAGGTTACTAAAAAACCGAGCCTAGTTTCTATCAGGGTCGAAGTCCAATGGAACTTCTTTAGGAAGTTTTTTCTTGTTCTTGTCGTTGTCATCAAGAGCTTTCCCCTGCGGGTTGCCATCGGGCTGCTGTTGTTGCTGTTGTTGCTGCTGCTGCTGCTGTTGTTGTTGTTGTTGTTGTTGTTGTTGGTTATTTGGAGAGACAAGTTCACCCTTTGCGTCGACCAGCTCCGAGCCATCGCCCTCTTCAGACCAGTCTACGGTGACTTTACTGTTTAAAGTAGAGTCAATGTTTTTCAATATTGAATCTCTTTCTTCGTTCCATTGGTCTCTGACATCTTCAAATCCGATCTCCCAAATCTTGTTGTAAAATTCGCGAATTCTCTCTTCTTCTAGCTTCCGCTTCTCTTCTTCAGCCATCCAGGCCATGTGTTTCAAGTCATCACTGGAAGGTTCGTAGATGTGCCAGATGACATAATGGGGCAGGCCGATGACGTTGTAGTTCATTCTGCGGGAGAGTCTGCCGAATGCTTCTGTCTCTGCGTGCTTTTCAAAGGAAAATGCTGGGAAGTGTGAGCCTGTTCTGAACACTTTAGCCTTCGCGAGAATTGAAACCCCTCCGATACCGTCCAATTCCATCTCGTCTTCTGGATTACCGTTTGGATCTCTCATGTATGCCAGGTGAGGTCTCCAAGTGGCGTATTCTGGGTACCCTTCCACAATGACAGCGTCTTCATCCAGAGCATCTGCAAGTTGAAGCCCACCTTCGGACTCCTTCCATGAATTTAGGTCGTAGGGTTGAATGTTTCCCAACCAATCCGGTAGAGGTCTCCAGACGTTGGGGACAATGACGTCCTTGTCGTGATGCATTAGGTCTTCCATGATGGTGGTGGGGATGGTTTCGACATCCACGTCTCTCCAGTAGACCCAGGAGTGGTATGGTTTCAAGGCCACGGATCCAAGCCAGTTACGCGCCCTAGCCATTAGCTTTCTTCTGGGGCCCTGTGCGCCAAACCCGTGACGATCAGAGAAGGACTGGCCAATGATTTGACCGAAATCCTTCTCGTAGATTTCAATGTTACCAAACCTCTTGGACTTGTCCTGTTGCGACTGCGCCATCTGCAGATTGGATAATAGCACGCCCATGGTGTTGTCCGAAGAATCACTCACCAAAAACGATAGATCAATCAGGTTGTGCGGATACGTCATAGTATTTAGATGGTTAAAAAACATGGGGAGATGCTCGGAAGCATCTCTCAGCGGCACGCAAAACAAGATGCGATCACTCTGTTGCCAGCCGTCTTTGTTGCCTTGGTAATTTCGTAGGTCATAGAACTCTACGCCGGGAGTATTTTTAAAGTCTGGAACATAGGGCTTGAAAATTCCTTGGAAAGTCACCAGCTGGAATAGCGATATCGAGAAGAACGAAAGCACGAGCCTTGTGAGAAAGAACACGGTAAGCAACGTTCCAGCGATACTTACTGTGGTAGGGTTGAATGAGAGTTTTCTGTTATTATACTTCATCCTGAACGTACACTTTGCATGAAAGCCACTAGGAACTGTTTGATCAGAGCGAAAGAAAGAAGACGAGGGTTAATTGCACCAGCACTCGCCTAGTAACTGCGTGATGAATGGTTTTGCGATGCTTGCTACCTCTACTAACAGATCTTGGCGTTTTTAACCATGTAGTTATTTTTATTTATTTTTTTTTATTTCATGTTTTCATGATTTCACGATTTCATCTTTCGCAATTTTTCACGATGAGACAAGGCGGGCAACCGTATGCAAGAAGAAATCGGACACAATAGGTGGGAAAAGTGATTACGAATTGTTTAAACCCAACGTAGGGAGACAAGAAAAGAAATGATAGGAAAAGAAAAAGAAAAAAAAAAGGGAAACTTGACCAGATGAGACCGATTCATTTCTGTTTTCGGCAGTAATTACTATTTTCATCAACAACACACGTCAAGTTTAACGAAGTAGTAGTAAACTAGAAGTAACTAACCAAATTCATTGTGAAAAGTTCTACCCTTTCTTGCGGCCACTTTTCTCGTTTGGCTAGTATTAGAGCACAGCGGATATATCCGGCTCAACAGTATAAGTAACGATAAGTCCTGACCACATTGGCTTCGTTCTGGTGGCATTTTCTCTGAGGGGTGAGGACAGTTGAAACGGAAACGGCGACTTGGAGTAGTATAACGCTGTAGCTGGACACTGAGGGGCCAAGGCCGGTAAAATTCGGCAACACCCATACCTTGCTGCAGTGATATCACCCACCCAGACCCCGCTTTGTATTCTATCGCGTTATATCGGGTCCGTGTGAGGCGACAAGGACTCTCCCGCACCGCACATACCGCAGGAGCTAAAAGAAACGCCGTCGCCCGAAAAAAAGTTTCGAAGGTGAAGGAACAGTGGTAATAAAAAAATTTTCGTCGTCGTCGTCGATCGGCTTTTGGCCGCGTTGATCGTCGTGTTCCACGATTATATAATGCACAAGGTTTTTACCATATCTTGTCATTAGGATCCCTCATTTCCTAAATTCCTCTCTTTCTTTTATCAATTGTTTCCTTTCTTACTTCATACTCTCTCTACTTCTGTAGCCAATTACTCATAGACTCCCACACACATACAAATACCAACACATATATAAAATGTCTGACGAAGAACACACCTTTGAAACTGCTGACGCTGGTTCCTCCGCCACCTACCCAATGCAATGTTCTGCTTTGAGAAAGAACGGTTTCGTTGTCATCAAGGGTAGACCATGTAAGATTGTTGACATGTCTACTTCCAAGACCGGTAAGCATGGTCACGCTAAAGTCCATTTGGTTGCCATTGATATCTTCACTGGTAAGAAGTTGGAAGATTTGTCTCCATCCACTCACAACATGGAAGTTCCAGTTGTCAAGAGAAACGAATACCAATTGTTGGACATCGATGACGGTTTCTTGTCTTTGATGAACATGGACGGTGACACTAAGGATGATGTCAAGGCTCCAGAAGGTGAATTAGGTGACACTTTGCAAACTGCCTTTGATGAAGGTAAGGACTTGATGGTTACCATCATCTCCGCTATGGGTGAAGAAGCCGCCATCTCCTTCAAGGAAGCTGCTAGAACCGATTAAACCGGTTAACATCATGGCATGGGATATAAATGAAAAAAGGAAAAAAAACTCCGACGCCCTTCCATCACATCATGTACTCTTCGCTGAACCGGGTTTTTTGTTAAATTTTTTTTTCGTTCTCCTAAAGCATACACAAATAAATCCTTTTTTTATTTCTATTTATTTTGTTATTTATCATCTATATAGCAATAATATACTTTGTTTTTATTCGTATTTCACATTTTTTTTCTTTATGCAATGTAATTCATTGGGAAGGATGATTTTCATATGCGCATATCTGCCGACTGCAGCAACAGCCGGGCGGTGGCAAATCATGCACTTTCCACCCCCAAAAAAAAAAAAAAAGGGAGACTATAAATGCCGAGAAAACCGAGGTGACAGATATTGGTGTCACTGTAATTCTGAGACCAGAAACTACAACAGATCACGGCAACTTGGCCGAGTGGTTAAGGCGAAAGATTAGAAATCTTTTGGGCTCTGCCCGCGCAGGTTCGAGTCCTGCAGTTGTCGTTATTTTTTATTTTTTTAGTTTCTCTTTTTTTTTGAGATTGAGGCGGTATAATAAAACAATTACTTTTCCTAAATGGGTAAAAGTTCGTGTTTTAGGAAAAAAAAGAAAAATTTGGTCAAAACTCGAAAGATACGTTTCTTAACCTTTCTTCAAGTTGAAAAGCCCTGCACTCTTCTCCTTGAAGCGTTCTCCTACCACTGCTTACACCATACCCGACCATAACCGCATCAAAGCCATACAAACGACAATTATGGAAAGCTCCACGGGATTCGATGGAGACGCTACTACGTTCTTCGCCCCAGATGCTGTGTTTGGTGACAGAGTGCGCAGATTTCAAGAATTTTTAGACACTTTCACCTCATACAGAGATTCTGTAAGGTCCATACAAGTTTATAACAGCAATAATGCGACCAACTACAACGACGACCAAGATGATGCGGACGAACGAGATTTGCTAGGTGATGACGACGGTGATGATCTAGAGAAGGAAAAGAAAGCCGCGTCCTCCGCCTCATTAAACATACTCCCTCACAGGATTACCATCTCCCTTGACGACTTGAGAGAGTTCGACAGGTCGTTCTGGTCGGGCATTTTAATCGAACCTGCGTACTTTATCCCGCCGGCCGAAAAGGCGCTCACTGACTTAGCAGATTCTATGGAAGATATTCCACATCCCAATGCTTCTGCGGTATCGTCTCGCCACCCTTGGAAGCTTTCGTTCAAAGGTTCGTTTGGTGCACACGCATTGTCTCCTCGTACTCTAACTGCACAACACTTGAACAAACTGGTCTCCGTCGAAGGTATTGTAACCAAGACTTCGTTAGTCAGGCCAAAGCTTATCAGATCCGTCCACTACGCGGCGAAAACTGGTAGATTCCATTACAGAGATTATACAGATGCTACCACAACTCTCACTACGCGTATCCCAACACCGGCTATCTATCCGACAGAAGACACTGAGGGTAACAAACTAACCACCGAATATGGGTACAGTACATTTATAGACCATCAGCGTATCACCGTGCAGGAAATGCCCGAAATGGCCCCCGCAGGCCAACTCCCCAGGTCCATCGACGTCATTCTCGATGACGACCTTGTGGACAAGACCAAGCCCGGCGACAGAGTCAACGTTGTGGGCGTATTCAAGTCGCTCGGTGCTGGTGGCATGAACCAATCCAACTCTAATACATTGATTGGGTTCAAAACTTTGATTCTAGGTAATACGGTGTACCCCCTCCACGCCAGATCTACTGGTGTCGCTGCAAGGCAAACATTGACGGATTTCGATATTAGAAATATCAATAAACTGTCCAAAAAGAAAGACATCTTCGATATCTTGTCTCAGTCCCTAGCACCCTCCATTTATGGACATGACCATATAAAGAAAGCGATTTTGTTGATGCTCATGGGGGGTGTAGAGAAAAATCTAGAAAACGGTTCGCATTTGAGAGGTGACATCAATATCCTGATGGTGGGTGATCCATCCACTGCCAAATCCCAATTGCTAAGATTTGTGTTGAATACAGCATCACTGGCAATTGCTACTACTGGTAGGGGTTCTTCCGGTGTCGGTTTGACCGCGGCGGTGACTACTGATAGAGAAACAGGTGAAAGAAGACTGGAGGCTGGTGCGATGGTTCTTGCTGATCGCGGGGTTGTGTGTATTGATGAATTTGATAAGATGACAGATGTGGATAGAGTTGCCATTCATGAAGTTATGGAACAACAAACGGTGACGATTGCCAAAGCAGGTATTCATACAACATTGAATGCACGTTGTAGTGTCATTGCTGCGGCGAATCCCGTCTTCGGTCAATACGACGTCAACAGAGATCCCCACCAAAATATTGCCCTGCCGGACTCGCTGTTATCTCGTTTTGATTTACTGTTCGTTGTGACCGATGATATCAATGAAATCAGAGATAGGTCCATTAGTGAGCATGTCTTAAGGACACATAGATATTTGCCTCCAGGTTATTTAGAAGGGGAGCCGGTGAGAGAGCGCTTGAATCTATCACTAGCCGTTGGGGAGGATGCTGATGTGAATCCTGAAGAACATTCCAACTCCGGGGCTGGTGTAGAAAATGAAGGAGAAGATGAAGAAGACCACGTCTTTGAAAAATTCAACCCTTTATTACAAGCAGGTGCTAAGTTAGCGAAGAACAAAGGTAACTATAACGGTACAGAAATTCCGAAACTAGTCACCATCCCATTTTTAAGAAAGTACGTTCAGTATGCGAAGGAAAGGGTCATTCCACTATTAACGCAAGAAGCCATCAACGTTATTGTGAAAAATTATACTGATTTAAGAAACGATGATAATACTAAAAAATCGCCCATTACTGCAAGAACTCTGGAAACTTTGATTAGATTAGCCACAGCTCACGCCAAAGTTAGATTATCTAAAACGGTCAACAAGGCAGATGCAAAAGTGGCGGCCAATCTACTAAGATTTGCACTATTGGGTGAAGATATCGGAAATGACATTGATCAAGAAGAAAGTGAATACGAAGAAGCTTTGTCAAAGAGATCACCACAGAAATCACCTAAAAAGAGACAAAGAGTCGGACAGCCAGCAAGCAATTCGGGATCCCCAATCAAAGCTACTCCAAGAAGGTCAACGGCATCTTCCGTCAACGCCACGCCATCATCAGCACGTAGAATATTACGTTTCCAAGATGACGAAGAGCAAGCTAGTGAAGACGATAACGATATCATGTCACCACTTCCCGCAGATGAGGAAGCAGAATTACAAAGAAGACTTCAACTGGGGTTAAGAGTGTCTCCGAGACGTAAAGAACATCTCCATACAGCCGAGGAAGGTTCTTCGGGACCTCTTACCGAGGTCGGTACTCCAAGATTACCTAACGTATCTTCTGCAGGTCAGGATGATGAGCAACACCAGCAACAACGGTCGGTGATTTCCTTCGAAAACGTGGAACCCGGTACCATTTCAACTGGTAGATTGTCTTTGATCTCGGGTATTATTGCGCGTTTGATGCAAACAGAAATATTCGAAGAAGAGTCGTACCCTGTGGCTTCTTTGTTCGAAAGAATCAATGAAGAGCTACCTGAGGAGGAAAAATTCTCCGCCCAAGAATATCTAGCAGGTTTGAAGATTATGTCCGACAGGAATAATTTAATGGTTGCTGACGACAAAGTTTGGAGAGTGTGAAGTCACATGAAAGGCTTACTAAAAGTCTTCCAGTATCCTTCATTCTTCATTCTTCATTCTTCATTCTTCATTCTTCATTCTTCATTCTTCATTCTTTCTCTTCTTATCACCGAGTTTTTCACTTCATTCCCAGATTATTTAGTTCATTAATTTCTATTTGTGTATTAAAGAATTATGTATTAAAATGCTTACTTTTTCCATTATTTTGAATGTATTGTAAGTGGTTATGAGGCACTATCTCCTGTTAGTGAATATGTGACAACTCAAGCTTATTTCACTTGCTCATTCGTGGCTTCTTGTCACGCCATACGTTACAGATTGCTTTTCTCTTCGCGTGTCCTGAATAAAGCCGAGTGGCAATGTCTCTCCCACCATATAACGTGGAGCTTTGGTGAGCTTTTGGCTTCAAACATCGTTCGACAAATCAGACCTACAGAAACATAGGAATCGGTAAATGACAAAGAAATCATTTGTGAGCAGTCCTATTGTTAGGGACTCGACATTATTGGTCCCAAAGTCATTAATAGCAAAGCCGTACGTATTACCGTTTTTCCCGTTATACGCTACCTTTGCTCAATTATATTTCCAGCAATATGATCGTTACATCAAAGGACCTGAGTGGACTTTTGTCTATTTGGGGACATTGGTCTCCTTGAATATCCTGGTCATGCTGATGCCTGCTTGGAATGTCAAGATCAAGGCGAAATTCAACTACAGTACAACCAAAAATGTCAATGAAGCTACGCACATTCTCATCTACACCACACCAAATAATGGTTCTGATGGCATTGTTGAAATCCAGAGAGTTACTGAAGCGGGCTCTTTGCAGACCTTTTTCCAATTTCAAAAGAAAAGATTCTTGTGGCACGAAAGTGAGCAGGTATTTTCTTCACCAAAGTTCCTGGTTGATGAATCGCCAAGGATTGGTGATTTCCAAAAATGCAAGGGCCATTCCGGTGACTTAACTCATTTGAAGAGACTATATGGTGAGAATAGTTTTGATATTCCCATTCCGACATTCATGGAGTTGTTCAAAGAGCACGCTGTTGCACCATTGTTCGTTTTCCAAGTCTTTTGTGTTGCATTATGGTTATTGGATGAGTTCTGGTATTATTCTTTGTTTAACTTATTCATGATTATCTCCATGGAAGCAGCTGCAGTATTCCAAAGATTGACTGCGTTAAAGGAATTTAGAACTATGGGTATCAAACCTTATACCATGAACGTGTTTAGAAACAAAAAATGGGTAGCATTGCAAACGAACGAATTGTTACCTATGGACTTAGTGTCTATAACAAGAACCGCGGAAGACAGTGCAATTCCTTGTGATTTGATCTTGCTCGATGGCTCCTGTATTGTTAATGAAGCAATGCTTTCGGGTGAATCTACTCCGTTGTTAAAGGAATCCATTAAATTACGCCCTAGCGAAGATAATTTACAGCTGGACGGTGTTGACAAGATTGCCGTGTTACACGGTGGTACAAAGGCTTTACAAGTAACGCCTCCTGAACATAAATCGGATATTCCACCTCCACCTGATGGAGGTGCCCTAGCCATTGTTACCAAGACTGGATTTGAAACATCTCAAGGTTCTTTAGTGCGTGTTATGATTTACTCTGCTGAACGTGTTTCTGTCGATAATAAGGAAGCGTTGATGTTCATTCTCTTCTTGTTAATTTTCGCTGTCATCGCATCCTGGTACGTTTGGGTTGAAGGTACAAAAATGGGTAGAATTCAATCCAAATTGATCTTGGACTGTATTTTAATTATTACATCTGTTGTTCCTCCTGAGTTGCCAATGGAATTGACCATGGCTGTCAACAGTTCTCTGGCTGCCCTTGCCAAGTTCTATGTCTATTGTACAGAGCCATTTAGAATTCCATTTGCTGGAAGAATCGATGTTTGTTGTTTTGACAAAACTGGTACTTTGACCGGTGAAGATCTTGTGTTCGAAGGTCTAGCTGGTATCTCTGCTGACTCCGAAAATATTCGCCACTTGTACAGTGCTGCAGAAGCACCAGAAAGTACAATTCTTGTCATCGGTGCCGCTCATGCTTTAGTTAAATTGGATGATGGTGATATTGTTGGTGATCCAATGGAAAAGGCGACCTTGAAGGCCGTTGGTTGGGCTGTCGAAAAGAAAAACAGTAACTATAGGGAGGGTACTGGAAAATTGGATATTATCCGTAGATTTCAATTTTCTTCCGCCTTAAAAAGGTCTGCTTCTATTGCCTCTCACAATGATACCTTGTTCGCTGCTGTAAAAGGTGCACCTGAAACGATTCGTGAAAGACTTTCCGATATTCCCAAGAATTATGACGAGATCTATAAATCCTTCACACGTTCTGGTTCAAGAGTTTTGGCTTTGGCTTCTAAGCAGTTGCCAAAAATGCCCCACTCTAAAATTGATGACCTAAACCGTGATGACATTGAATCTGAATTAACTTTCAATGGGTTTTTGATTTTCCACTGTCCTCTGAAGGATGACGCTATTGAAACTATCAAAATGTTAAATGAATCCTCCCATCGTTCCATTATGATTACTGGTGATAACCCATTAACTGCTGTTCATGTGGCTAAGGAAGTTGGAATTGTTTTCGGCGAAACTTTAATCCTGGATAGAGCGGGTAAATCTGATGATAATCAACTGCTGTTCCGTGATGTTGAAGAGACGATTTCTATTCCATTTGATCCATCAAAAGACACTTTTGATCATTCTCAAATATTTGATAGATATGATATTGCTGTTACTGGTTATGCTCTGAATGCCTTAGAGGGACATTCTCAATTAAGGGATCTATTGCGTCACACCTGGGTATATGCACGTGTTTCACCATCCCAAAAGGAGTTCTTGTTGAATACACTAAAGGACATGGGGTATCAAACTTTAATGTGCGGTGATGGTACTAATGATGTTGGTGCTTTGAAACAAGCTCATGTTGGTATTGCATTGTTAAATGGTACTGAAGAAGGATTGAAAAAATTGGGCGAACAACGCAGATTGGAAGGTATGAAAATGATGTATATGAAGCAAACTGAATTCATGGCTAGATGGAATCAACCACAGCCACCTGTTCCTGAACCAATTGCACATTTATTCCCACCTGGCCCAAAAAACCCTCATTATCTGAAAGCCTTAGAAAGTAAAGGTACTATCATCACGCCAGAAATCAGAAAAGCAGTTGAAGAAGCAAATTCCAAACCTGTCGAAGTCATCAAACCAAATGGACTCTCTGAAAAGAAACCTGCTGACTTAGCTTCTATGTTGTTAAATTCTGCTGGTGATGCTCAAGGTGATGAAGCACCAGCATTAAAGTTAGGAGATGCATCTTGCGCTGCTCCTTTTACTTCTAAACTTGCCAATGTCTCTGCAGTTACTAACATCATACGTCAAGGCCGTTGTGCTTTGGTAAACACAATTCAAATGTACAAGATTTTGGCTTTGAATTGTTTAATCAGTGCTTACTCTTTGTCTATCATTTACATGGCCGGTGTCAAATTTGGTGATGGTCAGGCCACTGTCTCTGGTTTGTTATTATCTGTTTGTTTCTTGAGCATTTCCCGTGGTAAGCCTTTAGAAAAACTATCCAAGCAAAGGCCACAATCCGGAATTTTTAATGTTTACATTATGGGATCCATTTTGTCTCAATTTGCCGTTCACATTGCTACTTTAATTTACATCACAACAGAGATTTATAAATTGGAACCTAGAGAGCCACAAGTTGACCTTGAAAAGGAATTTGCTCCATCATTATTAAATACGGGTATTTTCATTATTCAATTGGTGCAACAAGTCTCTACATTTGCCGTTAACTATCAAGGTGAGCCATTTAGAGAAAACATTAGAAGCAACAAAGGTATGTATTATGGTTTATTGGGTGTGACAGGTTTGGCACTTGCAAGCGCTACTGAATTTTTCCCTGAGCTAAACGAAGCTATGAAGTTTGTTCCAATGGCTGACGACTTTAAGATTAAGTTGACTCTAACATTGCTGCTCGATTTCTTTGGTAGCTGGGGTGTCGAGCATTTTTTCAAGTTTTTCTTCATGGATGACAAACCATCTGACATTTCTGTCCAACAGGTCAAGATTGCCCTTAAATGATAAATCTTTTTGTGCAGTACCTCATTTTGTATTTATATACTTATACTACCCATTCATATAGATCTTTTTTTAATGGGTGTATTGTTAAGTTTATGAAAATGCTGTGTTATTTGTAAAACAGTCTATGAAAATAGAAAAAATATAATAGTCTCAAGTTTATATTTTGTCGTTGGTATTCAATGAGAAATTTATTTTAACAAAGGCGCTAATCTAATGTTTTTCGGTTAAAAAAATAAACAAATAAATGGAGAAGATGTAAACACACATTACACTAGTGGAGTCATTGCTAAGTCAATCTTACCGTGCGATGTTATGATTAAAAATGCCAATCGATTAGTCCAGCTCAATCGCACCCTAATAAAGCCACAGGTGGCTAAGTAATATCCGAGGAAACAGAACAACCAGGAGATTCTTTTGACCATCATCAGTATCAAGAATTTCGGGCTTGAATTACTTCCTTAGATTATTTTCTAATTGAATAAGTTTAGCACAGATACGGATTGACAGAGCCTTTGGTTTTCAATTTTTAATTTTTGCAAGGGAGATGCTAAGTTAAATAGCACCCTTTAAGGGTTGGATGTGGAACACCAAAAAAGGAACAAACTCATGAATCCCCAAAAATGATTATTTAAATCAATAATAGTAAACTTCAATCTGGCGATTAATAGCTGCCTAATCAAATTCTTTACCGAAGCCCATTTGCAACCATTCCAGTGGACGTAATAAACAAGCTACATTTTAACATGCCACTAGCATGGAAAGCTTTCGGAGCACATAACTTACTTCGTATCCTCACCCGCTTTCAGTCAACCAAAGTTCCAGATGCGGTTATCGGTATTGATTTAGGTACTACCAATTCTGCGGTGGCTATTATGGAAGGTAAAGTTCCAAGGATCATCGAAAACGCTGAAGGCTCAAGAACTACTCCCTCTGTAGTGGCTTTCACTAAAGATGGAGAGCGTTTGGTTGGTGAGCCAGCCAAACGTCAATCCATTATAAACTCAGAAAACACTTTATTTGCTACAAAGCGTTTAATCGGCCGGCGTTTCGAGGACGCTGAAGTTCAAAGAGATATTAATCAAGTTCCTTTCAAAATTGTCAAGCATTCTAATGGAGATGCCTGGGTAGAAGCCAGAAACCAAACATACTCTCCCGCCCAAATAGGGGGATTTATCCTAAATAAAATGAAGGAAACCGCTGAGTCTTATCTGGCAAAGAGCGTCAAAAATGCCGTTGTAACTGTCCCTGCCTACTTCAATGATGCCCAAAGACAAGCTACTAAGAACGCAGGACAAATTGTTGGGCTCAATGTGTTGCGTGTTGTCAATGAACCAACAGCCGCTGCCTTAGCTTATGGTCTAGATAAATCGGAGTCAAAAGTCATTGCCGTTTTCGACTTAGGAGGCGGTACTTTCGACATTTCCATTTTGGATATCGATAATGGTGTTTTTGAGGTCAAATCCACCAATGGTGACACCCATTTGGGTGGTGAAGATTTTGACATCTATTTGTTAAAAGAAATTGTTTCTCATTTCAAGGATGAAACCAGTATCGATTTGAATAATGACCGTATGGCTGTACAAAGAATAAGGGAAGCCGCTGAAAAGGCCAAAATTGAACTGTCTTCTACACTTTCGACAGAAATAAACTTGCCCTTCATAACTGCTGATGCTACAGGACCAAAACACATCAATATGCCTTTTTCAAGGGCTCAACTTGAGAATATAACCGCCCCATTGATTGATAGAACGGTTGATCCTGTCAAAAAAGCACTGAAGGATGCAAAACTTACTGCCTCAGATATATCAGACGTTTTATTAGTTGGTGGTATGTCAAGAATGCCTAAGGTTGCAGATACTGTGAAGAAATTATTTGGCAAGGATGCATCAAAAGCTGTTAACCCTGATGAAGCAGTCTCTCTAGGAGCTGCTATACAAGGTGCCGTCTTGTCTGGTGAAGTCACTGATGTTTTACTGTTGGACGTTACTCCTCTGTCATTAGGTATTGAAACTTTAGGAGGCGTTTTCACAAAATTGATTCCAAGAAACTCTACAATTCCTACCAAGAAATCTCAAATATTTTCAACAGCGGCATCAGGTCAAACAACGGTGGAAGTTAAAGTTTTCCAAGGTGAGAGGGAGTTAGTCAAGGATAACAAATTAATTGGTAATTTTACTCTTGCGGGCATTCCACCAGCTCCAAAAGGTATCCCACAAATTGAAGTCACTTTTGATATTGATGCCAACGGCATAATCAATGTTTCAGCAAAAGATCTTGCCAGTAACAAAGACTCTTCCATTACTGTTGCCGGAGCGTCAGGGCTATCAGATACGGAAATTGAACGTATGGTTAATGAAGCGGAAAAATACAAAAATGAGGATAAAGCTCGAAGGAATGCCATTGAGACTGCTAATAAAGCTGACCAGCTAGCCAATGATACGGAAAATTCCATTAGGGAATTCGAAGGGAAGTTAGATAAGACTGATTCTCAAAGACTAAAAGATCAAATATCATCTTTAAGGGAATTAGTTTCCCGGATCCAAGCTGGGGATGAAGTTAATGATGAGGATTTGGAAACAAAAATTGACAATTTGCAAACTTCATCAATGAAACTCTTTGAACAGTTATACAAGGATGGTAACAATTCTACAACTAATAGAGAGGATAATAAATAACACAATTATGAGAAAGATAATATTTTCGTTTAAAATTTCACAAATATTGCTTACATCGAAAGAGAATGCTTAAACCATATGTCCTTATAACGCTATGTATTCATTATTTTATAGTTTTTGTTAGCAAGAAAAGAGCGGCCTGAGATGAATGTCAGGTTAAACCAAAGGAAACTATGTGTAATGAATGTATGCATTTGAACATAAAAAACTATTCACTATTTTACAAATGTCAATATTAATTTCTCTTTGATGAAAAGTGTAACTCTATAAAGTTTTGTCACAACCTTGCGTAAATATAATCCGTTTGATGAACGTTGATTGTTTCATATAAATCTCTTGATTCAACAATACGCAATTCCATTTCCTTCATTTCCGAAGCGGAGCCCATTTTGGCTTTCGTTTTTTCTGAAGTATAGCTTCTAGTGATTTTCAAAACCTTTTGAATAACATTTAAAACATTATTGACTTGGTCTTCGAATTCCAATGTTGTTGTTGGGTTTGACAAGATTTTATACACTCGATCCAATAACAAAGCGGAAAACAAATCACCAACCCCAGTGAAATACGAATCAATAAACGGCACTCTGTAAACAATAGGTGTTTTACCCTCCATTGAAGCTACGCAATATATGAATTCTTGGTCGTCAAACATCTTACAGTCACAGGACGTGACAATAATCACTGGGATAGTACGATGTAATTTCTCTAACGCCTTCTTCAAATGTTCTTTAGTCTTGATTTTTTCCCCATAAAGTATCTCCAGCTCAAATTGATTCGGGGTTATTATATCAACCAGCTGTTTTGGAGACAAAGCCAGCTTTCTATATTCTGGTATAACATCCTCACTAACATATAATTGTCCCTCGTCACCCATAACAGGATCCATAAGCCATATGATTTCGGGATTTGCCTCCTTAAATTTAGCGTAGTACGTTCCCATACATCGAACAGAATTCTTATTGGGTAAGTAACCTGAAAGTAAAGCTTGGTAGTCTTGGGAAAAATTATCGAAAAGACCTGATAAGAGTTCCTTCAAATCTGTTTCCCTCGTTATAGTTCCAAACACTTTATCTAAACCATATCCGGTATGGTTGGAAAACTGGACACTGTTACAACAATCCACGTCCCAGCCTAGACATTGCAAAGGAAATGTTGCAGCCTTATTTCCCACATACCCATGTACAACATGAGACTGCGTTGCCAAGAGACGAGGCATTTTTTTCGTAGTTTTCAATAGCTACAGCAGACCAAACTCAGGAAAACTTGTTCGTCAGTGAACTCGATTCCTTCACCAACCATCAAATCTTCACAAACTAATTCGTTTTTTGATCGATAGCAAAGCAGTCATGATTACATCTTTTGCTTATTTTTGAAATATTTCAGTCATCGGACAATAGCGGAAATAGGATTCTCATATTTCCGTCTTTGATGCAAGAAAAGGTTCAAAGGCTCATGAACATAACTATTACGATGTTCAATTAGCTAAGAGGAAACCATCGCCATGTCGAAGGAAAAAAAAATCGTAAAATAAAATAGGCTTTGAACTATCCTCGTATTAAATGAAAGTTGGTGGGCTAGGATAGTAGATGATAGCGCATAAAAAAAAAGAAGCAAATATGAACAATTTCACACGAAATTCCCACTCTTTTACACGACATCCCTGTCTTTGATAAGAAAGGAAACTCAAAAATTCTCACAAAATTATTAACTGGCCAACCAATACGATGACCGGCAGATTCCACCTGGCCACTTATGAGGTCAACACAATGCATACGATTTTGCTCTGCCGACATAGTGCCGAGCCTAAAGCCTTCCACGTATATATGAGGCGATGAAATGGGCATACTTTTCTGTGTTTCGTTAACGTGGCACCTGGAACTTCACTCATTTAGGTTTAGATGTGGCAAAGCTAATTCCTGTACCATCACCACTACAGCCACTGTGGCAAGATTTGAAGTATGTGATACCATTCTTATTTATTATTGATCCTCCCTCTAATGTCAACAACATGGAGATAAAAATCCCTATTTTAGAAGATCGCATAAAATCTTGATATTGATAAACTATTATAGGCCATGTTCTAATCGAATCCTATTACTACCATAATTGTAGTTAATCCCAGGATAGTGCTAATTATACTTGAAATTCAGTCCCGATTTTTACTTTCCAGACCTAAATTAACTACTTTTTTCTACGTCGTGTGCAGTTGGTCTAACCTTGGTTGCTGTATATATTGTTATTTATATAAGTTGGTCACAAGAAATCGTTCATTAAGGTAAGGATGGGTTACTGATTGCATAGTGAATATCATTTTGTTCACTTTAGTTTGATTGCCAGGCGTAGACTTTGCAAATTGTTCAACAAGATTAAGCTCATCAAATAACGAAAATAATACAGCTATCAGGTGAAACAAGAGAAGCACTGTTAGGAGACAGATTTACTAACTTCATCCGTCGCCTTCCCTTTGTGTTTCCTTACTTTTTTTCTTCTCTTAAAGTTTCCTCCACTGTTAATTTTAACTACGTGTGTATCTTTAATAATAATGTCCTATCAGAAAGAACAATTTTCATAATCCTTACTTTTATTTTTTTTTTGCTTAAAATACATGTAACATAGATACTTAATTACCTGTTTTGAAAAGTCGCTCGATTGTCTATA
Organism: Saccharomyces paradoxus; assembly: GCF_002079055.1. Classification (NCBI taxonomy): domain Eukaryota; kingdom Fungi; phylum Ascomycota; class Saccharomycetes; order Saccharomycetales; family Saccharomycetaceae; genus Saccharomyces; species Saccharomyces paradoxus. The sequence goes on from NC_047491.1 coordinate 95,310, forward strand.
TAATATCGTCTAAGAAAGCTCACGCTTCACCAATTATTCGGGTAAAGAAAAAGAGCCGTTATTAGTCACCATTAATGTGTAGGTTACTGAAAACTTAATAAGGTCACATTAAAAGATGCATTCCCACTATTGTGTTCAGATATTTCCAAAAATAGGTAAAGTAAGACTCTTTTCAACTGTCAACTAATATAGTAACTATATCAAATCCAAATCAAAAAATGAAAATAATAACGAACCTTCTATTTTTTCTTGTAACGATCGTCGAGTTCGCGAGTGCTAGTACACCACTTCATGATGGTGTAAATGCGCCCTTATTACGTGATAACTCCACTCTAACTGATGTGCGTAATGTGTTAAGGTGCTTGCAAGTATCCGGTATGCCAAACAACACAGTGGTGGCGACTGATACTATTGAAACTCTCATCATTTTTAGCAATCGTACCGAAACTAACACTACCGCTATGAGAAAGATAGTATCGAACTGTTATCGTTATTACGCGTATGATCTTGGTTTTACTCACTACAAATACGACCATTTTCCTGATGAAATAAGTTACGTGACAACCCTTGACGATGCCATTCTCAACTATACGAACTTGCCTCACTTTGACAGTGCAAGAAGCTAGTGCCTGCCGACATCTTGGCCAATTGCAGTAAGTACGCAGTTTGCCACGTTATGTTCATGTCTGATTCCCATTTTTAAGTGAAGGCGATATTATTAAGATACAGAGTATAGGTATACTAGAAATTCTCCTCTAGAAATGGGAATCCGGAAAAGGGGATCGATAATTCTACATAACCGTATATTTATTTATTTCATTTCATACGTAATTATTCATTATCCTAATAGTGTTATTTCATCTTTCTTTTTACATGTTGTCATTCATTATCCTATTAAATTATCAATCCTTGCATTTCAGCTTCCACTAAATTTGATGACGGCTTCTCATCATTTTATGTCATTTTCTAACGCCGTATATAATAATATTTCGAGGACGATATCTAGTAGTTAGTGGATCACAGCCGATTTTTTGTGCTAGCAACACCCAAAAAAAGGTACCACCGTCCCAAGACGAATGTACACGTAGAAAGTGGTTGTATGGAAGATAAAAAAAAAGTCGTACCACCAAATGACTGACGTAGACCCGCAAGTCACCATAGAAGCTTTTATAAATATATTCGGGACGATGCCTTTGTCTAAAAAACGGGCGTTTTTGGAAACTTCAATTTAACGTTACAACCATGACAATGAGAGGAGGAAGATGTCATGATTGAAATTGCATTGGTACCTAAAACGGTAGCGACTGAGCCAATAGGGTCGATACAATTACTCATATGAGTAACTGTCAAATACACCTGAAATAAGCTAAGATGCACCATCATAAATGGGTCATTGCAATGGAGAAATATAGTGGTGTCTTGCAGAATACAGTGCGGAACATATCACAGAATGGAAAGAAAAGACTTGATACTTGAATCTGAAATTTCTCTATACTATTTATAAGTGACCTTTTAACCCAGAATATTCAAATTAGCTGAGCGCCGTGGCGCAGTGGAAGCGCGCAGGGCTCATAACCCTGATGTCCTCGGATCGAAACCGAGCGGCGCTAATTTTAATTTTTTGAATTCTCAACAATTCGATGAAACATTTACCATTTAGTCTATAGAGTTATAAGCTTTAACTTCAGCATGCAACTTAGGGGAAGTGAGGGAACTGAACTCTTTATCAGGAATGAAATCAAGGCCGTCCACGGCCTTGTTCACTTATAAAAAAATGTGATCGTACAAAGGTACATTACCCGGAAAAGAAACGCAATTAAAAAAAAAAAAAAAAAAAAACAGAAAAAGTGGTTAAGTGATTGACTGACCCTTGATAGTGTTGTACAATTATACACTCGTTCTGATTAAAAAACTTGTCATTAAAAAACTTTTTAAAAGAAAGAGAAGATTGTGTTTATTGCTTTTCTCAAAAAGACTAATCAATTAGAATAACAAAAGAAACATATACATATAATGACTGAATTGTGTCCTGTCTACGCCCCTTTCTTTGGTGCCATTGGTTGTGCCTCTGCAATTATCTTCACTTCATTAGGTGCTGCTTACGGTACTGCTAAGTCTGGTGTTGGTATCTGTGCCACCTGTGTGTTGAGACCAGACCTGTTATTCAAGAACATTGTTCCTGTTATTATGGCTGGTATCATTGCCATTTACGGTTTAGTTGTTTCCGTTTTGGTTTGTTATTCATTGGGCCAAAAGCAAGCTCTGTACACTGGTTTCATCCAATTGGGTGCCGGTCTATCAGTCGGTTTAAGTGGTCTAGCTGCTGGTTTCGCTATTGGTATTGTCGGTGATGCAGGTGTTAGAGGTTCCTCTCAACAACCAAGATTATTCGTCGGTATGATTTTGATTTTGATTTTTGCTGAAGTTTTGGGTCTATACGGTTTGATTGTTGCTTTGTTGTTGAACTCCAGAGCTACTCAAGATGTTGTCTGTTAAGGCAGCATCTGAATCACTAAAGCAGAAATAGAGAATACAAAAGAATCTTTTAGTGAGAAACTATGAAAAGTATCAAAAATTTTTCATCTTAAGATTGTTTATAGCCCCTATTTCTACTTCATATCCAAACTACCTCATTTCAAGCTTCCTTTTTATTAGTACCATTATTATTGTTTAAAAGAGTATTACACGCTAAATATGTATATCTTAATTTTTAATGTGTATAAAATAGAAAATTTGAATATCAAGGAGCAACATAGAGCATTATGCGTTTTTGAGCTACACAATAGGTTCGATGAGGCAACTATACCTGTACTCTTCATTGTGACCCAACCTTATCGACTTCTATTGTTAAAGTAAAACCATTGTATCGTTTCTTTTTCTTATCGGGTTTCTATCCGGGTAATACGTTCAGCATATAGAAAATTTTTTTCATTTCTTTTTTATTTTTCTTTTCATTTTTTCTTTTTCTCAGAAAATTTTTTTTCAATGCGAGAATGAGATGAGTTAGAAAATTTTTCACTTTAAAACTAATATCTTAGTTAATGATGCTTAAACCACTTAGTTTTAATCTCTATCCTCCGATCTTACTTTAAATCGTCATTCGAGCGAGCTTTCTATACCAGGACCATACTGATTATTGCAAGGAACTTGAATAAACCAGATTTTATACTATAAAAACCTATACTTAAAATGTCTGCCCCAAACCCAAAGGCTTTCCCATTAGCCGATGCTGCATTAACCCAACAAATCTTGGATGTCGTTCAACAAGCTGCTAACTTGAGACAATTGAAGAAAGGTGCCAACGAAGCTACCAAAACTTTGAACCGTGGTATTTCTGAATTCATCATTATGGCTGCTGACTGTGAACCTATTGAAATCCTATTGCATTTACCATTACTATGTGAAGATAAGAATGTTCCATACGTCTTTGTCCCATCTAGAGTTGCTTTGGGTAGAGCTTGTGGTGTTTCTAGACCAGTTATTGCTGCTTCTATTACCACTAACGATGCTTCTGCTATCAAGACCCAAATCTACGCTGTTAAGGACAAGATTGAAACTTTATTGATTTAAGTAGATTGGATTATATCTTTAAACATAATTTTTTGTATTATCTAAATATTATAAAAAAAGTCTTTTGCTTTCCACTAGTGCAGATGCCAACCATACTCTTTTTTTGGTCGTATGATATATGTCATATATTTATTGAAGTGCCTTACTCGAATGATGTAAATATACAAACATACGTAATCAACTGTGCAGGCATCAAGTTGCATATCAAAACAATGCAAAGTTTTTTCATGGAAACTATTAATCTAAAGGAATTGTGCTTTCACCTTTTTAGTTTTAAAGGATCAAAAAAATCTATGGTCTTATATGGTGGATGATCAATATGTCTTCTCTTCAAATTTCTAGCAAGCTCATCAAACCCGCTTTCATTTATTCCAGTCTCCTTACTCGCAGAATATCGTTTAGTAACGTTTCGCATGTTTGTTCCAGGCCTTCGGATAGCTCTTTCATGTTCAAGCTTGACCGTTTTGTAATTATGCAATGTTCTCATCCACAGTTCACCAATGAATTCCGATATAATATAAATTTGACCCTCTGTACCACAAAGTACAAATAAGGGTATAACACCCTCCAACCTTTGATCATTAAAACTTGGACATATTTGAAGGTTTTGAAATCCATCCGGGATGACCGCCAGTGAGATTATCTTATTAGGTAATCGAATTTTTAGGTATGGGATAGTCAACCCATCCTTGTCGGCTAATAATTTATCAGAATCCTCATATATTGTCAGCGTATTATCAGCACCAATGATGGCAACATAAGATCTATTGGAATATTTCAACTTAGTACATGAAAGGCCTGATAATCGATCTAATGGGTAGTTCTTACCACTTGCCAAATAATCGTTCTCACATCCTGTTGGCTCTTTGAAAATCGTTTTAGTCGCTACTTGCGTTATGCTTCCGAATTCCTTAAAACTCAAGTAAGAACGTTCAGTGTGCTCTGATGGATGTTCTATGGATGTCCTAATTGGAAGGTGGGTTCTCACAAAACCTCTCAAAGGCTCAAATTGAACCAGATAATCGCCACTCATATATATTGGAAGCCCCATATGGTTAACCGATGCAAGTGTTGGGAAAGAATAGGCTTCGAGAATTTCCGAGCCCTCCTTGAGTATGTTTATTTTATATGCTGCTATGCCACTACCGCCAGAAAATAAAACCATATTGCACTCATAGTATATAAGAACCGAGCATATACAATCTTCGAGATAATTTGCATACAACTGGATAATGCTATTATTTCTGATTTCAAACAGCCAGAATTTTGTACGTTTATCATCAATTCCTAAACACACGATAAACTTATTACCGTAGAAGGGCCCCAGTGATGAGTAAATCGAATCTTGGTCTGGCCACAATGGCTTCACAACCGCATGTGAATACTTTTCATTCGAAAAACTAAATGTGGAAATTGTCTTCATTAAAACGTAATCGAATAGCATCAACTTGTATTGCCTACTATTGGTATCGACTAAGCACGCCACAGCCTGGCTGAGGTTATTTGGAATAGTATAGAGCTGTACAGGAACGCTGGGGAGGTCAAGCATATAATTCTCTAATTGCGGTTTTAATGGAACCATCTGTTTAGTGAAATATTCACGGTGAAACGTTTTACTAAAGTCAAAGATGCTTATTCGAGATTCATCATCTAGAATACAAAGAGAGAACAGCACCTTACCAGGAAGAATTCTCATTCGTCTTGGAACCAAGCCCAACTGTACGTAACCGTAAGACATGTTTTGCAGATTTAGTAGAATTATTTCTTTGTCGTTGTAAAGGAAAACTAAAGGCAAAGTAGGAATTGTATCCAGTAGTTCTAATTTCTGATCGAGTGACGAGTGCATCTCTAAAACCACTCTCAAAAAGTTGGATTCTGATTTGTAGACTCTTACACAGCCAACATACGATGATGCAATGATGTAAATTGAGTCGTCTTCATGGTTTTTACCGACCCAGGATTCCTTTATCAATTGATCATAGGCTATAAAAGAATAATCTGGATGAGATGTAGCCACTTTCTTTTGGCTGTCATCCCATACTGAAATCCTGCCCTCTGAGTAAACGGCAAAAAGATATTTCTCGTTGCCATCCGAGAAACAACTAACAATACTTTCTTTGGAATCGAGCCCTTGGAAAAAAAAATCTTTTATTTTACGTAGAGAATCGGATTTTGCCTCAAATGTTGAAATCCTGACCCCAGAGTTCTGTATGGGATAACAGAACATTGTCGAGGAGTTGTGATCCGACAGCATGATATCAAACTGCCTAATTTCTCCAGTAGAACCATCCATATCGGCTTTCAAAAATTTTCCCGTCCTAGTAACGAGTATATTGCAGTCATATAGTTCATCCATTAACAATATTCCGTTTCTATAAACCAATCCCCCTGATTCATATGCAAATTTGTCACCGCCATTAATCACTAGGTCTGTAACCCAAAAATCAGTTACATTCTCTAAAAGCACTTTAGTAGAAGTGACTAACTTAAAGAGATTTTTGTTATATACCAAAAATTTCTTTTCTAGAAACCCTTTTTTCGAGTTAAAACTTCCACACAAAAGCAATGAATCGATATCTGTTCCTTTGTTCCTAATAACTTGTGATGCAAGATAGACTCTGTTTGTATAAACCGGACCTCCTTTCACCTTGTGTAATTTAGAACCTCGGTGATTTCTCGATATAAAATTTATGCCATTTATTCTTGTTAGCGTTATATACTTCTCACCTGGAAGCTGCAAAATAATATCGCATAGATCATGTTTAGGAAGCTTAAACACTTTTCCTTTTGACCACTGTAGATCTTCCTGGGCGTGGTTTTCTTTTAATGACCCTGTATGTATTTTGGTAGTATACCTATTAGCGTACGCGTCAAAAATTGTCAAGAAAATGACTGTTTTTTCGTATATCACATTATAAGAGTCTCTTAGAAATTTGTAGTTCTCCGCATTTGGGAGGCCTTTGTTTTTAAAAAAAGCTCCCCTTTTGAGTCCTCTTGTTTCTATTTTTAATATTTGAGTGTAGGTGTTGGTCAAAACTATGATGGTGTGGCCGCAAATAACTTCCATATAACAAAATTCATCATCAGATATTGGTAAAAGATTGTATTGGCGGTATTCATATAAATCAAACTTCCTATCTTCATGATTTCCAGAAGAATGATACTCCTTTAGAAGTAAGTTTTCACTATAGTCACTCTTAAGTAGGCAAAAAAAATAGGCGTCTGATTTACCTGCGTGTGTGATGTCACCAAGCAAATCCTCTCTGCTGATAAAATGAAAAGAGATGATTTCTTCGCCATCGGTAGCATAAAATTTTTGAACTAACCCGTTTTTAAAGTTGAAGGAGTAAATCGTCGCACCGAACGTACGCAAACTACTATCATAGGACATGTTATTATTGCAAGTATATAAAATACCATCCAGAGAAGCATTTAACCAGCTAGAAACTGACGAAGAAATGGTATCCAGTTTTGGAGCCACATTAGAATTGTAGATGATTTCAAATTTGTTGTTTTCATATTTAAATCCCTTTATGGAACCGTCATTGAACATGAGCAGGTGACAGAAGAAAGCTGACTTGAACTTCGGTATGGTTGTATAGTTAACAATGAAAGGTCCATCTAAGGCGAATTCAACTTTCGCTTTCAATTCATTGGACGTCCCAGTATATAATCCATAGCTGAAACATAAATAATAGCTTCCTTCGTGATGAAGACAAGATACCAGCTTTTCAGCCTCATCTTTCGATTTGTGGGATGTTATGCACAAAGGTAAAAAGGACGCATTGCTCTCCGATTGTTTACTGCCCGTTTCATCTTGCCTTGCCATTTTACGTAAAAATGACTAGTGCAATATGCAATGCGCTAACGTTAACTGTATAACACAGTATATTTTGCATTCTCCCTTATGCTAAGTTGCGATCGGGACATCCGTTTTTCAAATATGTATTTCTTTCCGCTGTAGGCGCTTAAACAAGCGCGTTCAATATGAAAGCAAATATGACGAGTAGCCCTTGGAGAGGATGTGCAGAAATAGAAAAAAGCGTACTATTTATATCAAATACCCGGGGCAGCATCACACCGCCTCCCCAGTTGTATCCATTTTTCCTCTAAAATTTAGTAAACTGGGAAAAAAAACCTTACATAAAAGGATGATCAATGGGTTGCACTAGTCAAAGTCGAAAAAATTCGTGTATGCTGTATATTCCTATCCCATCCATATTAACCTGAGCTGGCTTGAAGTACCGACCCTTTCTTTCACCGCCTGGTAGACCAAATTCCATCGTCAATTGAGAAGCAAACTGCTATCACAAGATATATCCAGATTGCCGACAAAGACAAGGTAGTCATACAATGATAACTATGAATACAGCAGAAGGAGCTTATTCTGTCTCATGCATCCTTCCTGCAGGTGTCGAAAACTGACTAATAAGTTCATGTAGCCTGGGCGGCTATTTGTGCGCTATATAACATGCTTGATGGAGTACGTCCTGCTGACCCTCAGTGTGGTAACTTCAGAAATTGAAGTAACTAGCCTTTCATAATTCGAGCTTTCCTGTCATCTTATCTATTTAACCCTTTTCAACTTCTTCTTTTACGTCGTCTACACTATGCTTCCCTATGATTTGGCCTCTATCAGGTTGGTCCATAACCCATTTTTTTTTCTTTTAGACGCTCCATAACGGACCAATCAGCGTTTTGCGCCTTTTATCGGTCTTTGGTCACGTGCGGCGACGCGGAGGCTCCCTTATAAGGACTGGAAAAAGACCTACAAGGACGATAGTTGGTTCTTGAATATCGAGTGATATATTGCTTCTGTTTCGTAACTCTCTGTTGCTTTCAAGTTCATCGTCTTCTCAAAACCAAGAATATTATTGAACACAAATAATATCATACTAACACTTATTAGGAAACCAAAGGAGCAATAACAAAAAATGCTAGGAATAAGATCATCTGTAAAGTCCTGCTTCAAACCAATGTCTTTGACTTCAAAAAGGCTGATTTCTCAATCTTTGGTGGCCAGCAAATCCACTTACAGGACCCCAAATTTTGATGACGTTTTAAAGGAGAATAACGATGCTGATAAAGGCCGCTCTTATGCCTACTTCATGGTTGGTGCTATGGGTCTTTTGTCATCTGCAGGTGCCAAATCAACCGTAGAAACCTTTATTTCATCTATGACTGCCACAGCCGATGTTTTGGCTATGGCTAAAGTTGAAGTCAATTTGGCGGCCATCCCATTGGGTAAAAACGTTGTCGTCAAATGGCAAGGTAAGCCTGTGTTCATTAGACACAGAACTCCTCATGAAATTCAAGAAGCTAACAGTGTGGATATGTCCGCTTTGAAGGACCCACAGACCGATGCTGACAGAGTCAAAGACCCTCAGTGGTTAATTATGTTGGGTATTTGTACTCATTTAGGTTGTGTTCCAATTGGTGAAGCCGGTGATTTCGGCGGTTGGTTCTGTCCTTGTCATGGTTCGCATTATGATATTTCTGGTAGAATCAGAAAAGGACCTGCTCCCTTAAATTTAGAAATTCCTGCCTATGAATTTGATGGTGATAAGGTCATTGTTGGTTAAAGTTTGCTTTTCCGCTTCGAAAACTACATCTTTATTGTCTATTTGTTTCACCCTTATTTTGATTTTTCATTTACTATCCATTATGTTACGAACGGGAACTATACAATTAACCTAAGAATTTTGAAATCACAACAAAAACTATCAACATCACAGTCTTGAAAGGATTACGCCCAAATAAAAACGAGAATCACTATTGCCGTATTCGCTGTTGATTCTCCTAAGAATATATTCTTATACAATATGGAGAAAACAAAAGGATAAGAAAAGAAAGGGGAAATAAAGAAGAATCGGATCTATTTATTACTACTTTTTTGTCTCGCCATCTTCTTTTTCTATTCATAATATTTGATATTCCTTTATTTATCTGCATGTATTTATAATTAACAAAACTATTTATCTCCACTCCTCCTTTCTTATCCTTTTAATCCTTTCCAGGTGTTTTACTCTAAATTTTGGTTGTATTTTGAGTATTGATGTCCATAAACAAAAGGTTCATTTGTTGTATAAAGTATACAGGACTGTCTAAAAATGATTGAAATATTTTTATATATGTATATTACCTATAAAATTTTTTTATATTACCTGTCGAATAGGGTTTTGTTTTTTATGCTAAAGCGATTCATCTTGCTGTAGGTATACTTCTAAGTCATCTGGAATATCTGCCCATGAATTACTATTCCAATCCGTAAATTTTTTTTTCAATTGTAAGTATTTGCTGTCAAAAAATCTTGAATTGTAGGTCGTCGCAAAATAGCTTGCTTTTTGACCCATGCGGAGTTCCTGCCCTTGCTCATTATTGAAAAGGCTCTTGTTGATTTCACTCCCATTATTATGATCTTGCTCATCATATTTATTTGAAAGTTTATTAGTCTTTAAATCAATACCTTCCAAATCTTGGAACAATTGCCTAACATACTCCGGCATATTATTCGGCCTGTACCTACGATCAAATTTAATTCTCCAATAGACTGACCAATGTAAACTGACATATTCTGGTACGTAACGAGATCTTCCAAGGTTAGGTACATGAAAATTTTGCCACTTTCCTTCTTTATTTTCCATCCGTATTCCAATGGGAAGCAATTCTAACACCCACCATACCAATCTCATGAACTTATTTGCGTGTCCACATTTAAGAGTAAAAGCATCTTTTATTTTTTCTTTCTCATCTTTCAAGCTCAATCTAGTCTCTTTTATTCTTTTTAGGCAATCTTCCATTCTCTCATTTCTACTAGACTGCTCCTCTCGAGCTCCATCCTCATTATCCGTGACACCTAACAGGAAACATTTCTTTGGCGAGCTGAAATCAAGGTAGTCATGAGCGTCCGCAAATAGAGATCCAATCGAAGTATGTTTGGTAGCGTACTCATGTATTGAACCAGGTTTGAATTTAACTCCAAATTTAATGGCCTCTGCCAAGATCCATCGCAGCGTTAGATTTGACAAGTTCTCTTCTGTCTCACAGTCAGGTGCCCAGCCTCCGCCAACGTCAGAATGATCACCTGGAAACCATTTTTCAATCAAGTCGGGTGTCATGGTCATTCTACTTGAGGTGCCGCTGCCTTGGATAGATTGAAGTTGGAAAATGGCCTCAATCCCTCTTGTCGAACATTCTGTATCTCTTGCGTATGAGTTACCTTCTAAAAATGAATTCAAGTCCAGGAGCAATTCTGTAGTTTCCTCGCTTTTACTTGATAACAACCTTTCATGATTATCAGGAATAAGTGGAGAAGGATTACCAACGGAATGTGCGCCACTTTTTAAAGTATATTTTATCAAAGGGTTTTCGGGACTATGATCACGCATTAGTGCATTAGAAGTTGACACCGTCGAACAACGGTCAGTTAATTGATTACAATATGCTAATGAAAATAGCCTTGGAATGTACGGCATCGGAGTGAAACATAACTGCTTGAATTTTCCACGTCTTTCATCCAAGGATACGCAATGACGGACATGTTCAACAATATTGCTTCTCTGGGTGCAAGGAAACAACCTGTCCCTCAATATCCCAACTGAGTTCACAGAATCAAATAAGCCTTGAAAATGTATCTTCACCTCGCAATCCCGTGAGAATGTTTTCTTGAATTCTTCAGCCAAGGTACTCGTATACTGCAATTCATTGGGCTGCGAGTCATATTCCCATTTTTCGTAAATTTGCCAAGCCATTTTAACCATTTCTTCCAAACCTCTACTCAACAGTCCGACTCTCTCAATCATTCCAGCAAGAACTCTAGCAATAAAAGCTCCTCTAGAAAAGCCAAACATATAAATCCTATCTCCTGGTTCAAAATACTTCATTAAAAAAAGGTATGCAGAACATATGTGATTGTCTAAACTGAACGCAAACATAGAATCTAACAAATTTTGTAAGTGGGAAATGGTTAGGCGTCTTCTGATATCGACAACAGCGTCAAATCCAACTGAACCAATTCCGGGTTGGTAATAGCAAATTTGTTTAGAACCATCACTGTTTTCAAGAAGGTTATACAACTTTAAAATATTAGTGAACGGCTGAGGTCCAAAATTTTCTCTTGTCCCATCAAAACAAAGAATGATATTTTTACCAGATGATGAGTGTGATGATGAATTTATGCTACTGTCACCTCTCGTTCCACTTTTGTTATATTGTTTGTGAATGTACTTGAAACTATCCATTTAATGGATATTGTGCTAGTAAAATGTTTTATAAGTTTCATGACCTGATTACTATTATCTTACTATATCTGTCTTAAATGTGTTGATTTGTGGCGCTAAACAATGAGCTAGAATGTGACAAATACACCCAAGCATCCGATCCGACAACAGAAGGACCATGGCTTTCATTTTTATATCATTGTATCTGGAGTAACGTTTCTGAGCAAATGAAGAAAGACCGATTGATAGGACATGTAGTTGAATATTAATTGCTTTCATAGGAGTCATACTTAAAAAGTTTAATTGGCCTACTTTTTGATTCCCGTTATTTTCCTGAAAGGTCGAATAACTATTCTAAGCAAAAAAGAGGAATAGTGTTCTCTGAAAGTTAAAATAAAAGGCAGACACCATAAGTTCCCTAAAACATTCATTTTATTAAATAAAGGAAATATCCGGCTGGCTCACACTGATCGTATATCAACAACATTTACAGGGAACTACGTGTTTTGAGTTGTGTGCAGAACCGCAAATAAAATAATAAGCAACAATTTCAAGTGGAAAAGTCCTTTGTGTTAAAGGCTTCAGGTTCCAAAGCTCGTCGCGGTTCACATTGGTGAAGAAGTAAAGTATAGTAAGCGCTTATTTTCATAAACGGTTGGAAGTGTTATAATATATTTCATTACCCGACTTGAAAAATACTACGCGGTTCATTGCGAGAACCTTCAATAGGTGTCGAAAGAGCACCACCTATATTGGTGTTGGAATAATAAACATACTAGCCTTAAAGTACGTTAATTTAAGTTCTTTCTCTATTTGAAAACTATAGGCGATAAACTGATTAATTTGATATTCGAGACCACTTCTAAAGGGAAAGAAAAGAGGAGGAAAGATGAGTGATAAAGGATTCGTCACGGTAGATCCTGTCACTATCATAATCAAAGAATGCATTAATTTATCAACAGCAATGCGGAAATACTCCAAATTTACCTCCCAATCTGGAGTGGCCGCTTTACTGGGGGGAGGAAGTGAAATATTTAGCAATCAAGACGACTACTTGGCCCACACATTCAACAATTTGAACACTAACAAGCACAATGATCCATTTTTGTCTGGCTTCATTCAGTTAAGACTCATGTTGAATAAACTGAAAAATCTGGACAATATAGATTCACTGACCATATTGCAGCCATTTTTATTAATTGTGAGCACAAGTTCTATTTCTGGTTATATCACTTCCTTGGCCCTGGATTCTCTGCAGAAATTCTTTACCTTGAATATTATCAACGAATCATCCCAAAACTATATTGGCGCACATAGAGCAACCGTAAACGCCCTAACGCATTGTAGATTTGAAGGATCTCAACAACTTTCTGATGATTCAGTTCTTCTGAAAGTCGTGTTTTTACTGCGTTCAATCGTCGATTCGCCTTACGGAGATTTATTGTCAAACTCTATCATATATGATGTATTGCAAACAATTCTTTCATTGGCTTGTAACAATAGGAGGAGCGAAGTCCTCAGGAATGCTGCTCAATCAACAATGATAGCTGTAACTGTAAAGATTTTCTCAAAACTAAAGACTATTGAGCCTGTTAATGTTAATCAAATATACATCAATGATGAAAGTTACACAAATGACGTATTAAAGGCCGATACGATTGGCACAAATGTAGAATCCAAAAAAGGAGGAAGCCAAGAAGATCCCATTGCCATAGAAGTGAATGATGAGGAAGCTATTAGCGAAGATGATGGCACTGAAGAGGGACATATTCATTCAGAGAAGAACACAAACGGGGCCGAACAACTAGAAATTGTGCAAAAAACAACAAGATCAAATTCCAGAATCCAAGCATATGCTGATGATAACTATGGATTGCCCGTGGCTCGGCAATACTTAAACTTATTACTATCATTGATTGCACCGGAAAATGAATTAAAACACTCATACTCCACTAGAATCTTTGGCCTGGAGTTAATTCAAACGGCATTAGAAATTTCAGGTGATCGATTGCAGCTATATCCACGGCTTTTCACACTAATTTCAGATCCCATTTTCAAAAGCATTCTGTTTATCATCCAGAACACTACAAAGTTGTCACTACTTCAAGCCACATTACAGCTATTTACTACTCTAGTTGTTATATTGGGTAATAATTTACAATTGCAGATTGAGCTCACTCTAACAAGAATATTTTCCATCCTTTTAGATGATGGTACTGCAAATAATTCGAATCCTGAAAATAAGAACAAACCATCAATAATAAAGGAACTTCTAATTGAGCAAATATCTATCTTATGGACTAGATCTCCATCTTTTTTTACTTCTACCTTCATCAATTTCGATTGTAATCTCGATAGGGCAGATGTTTCCATAAACTTTTTGAAGGCCTTGACGAAATTGGCCTTACCAGAATCCGCCTTAACCACTACGGAAAGTGTACCACCCATTTGCCTTGAGGGGTTAGTTTCCTTAGTCGACGATATGTTCGATCACATGAAAGACATTGACAGAGAAGAATTTAGCAGGCAAGAGAATGAAATGGAAATTTTAAAAAAGAGGGACCGTAAAACAGAATTTATAGAATGTACCAATGCATTTAATGAAAAGCCCAAAAAAGGTATTCCAATGTTAATAGAAAAAGGGTTTATTGCTTCCGACTCCGATAAAGATATTGCTGAGTTTCTTTTCAAAAATAATAATCGTATGAATAAAAAAACTATCGGTTTGCTACTCTGCCATCCAGACAAAGTAAGTTTGTTGAATGAATATATTCGTTTATTTGATTTTTCAGGGTTAAGGGTCGATGAAGCTATTAGGATTTTGTTGACAAAATTTAGATTGCCTGGTGAATCGCAGCAAATTGAAAGAATTATTGAGGCTTTCTCATCGGCATATTGTGAAAATCAAGAGTATGATCCATCTAAGATTAGCGACAACGCGGAGGATGAAATTTCTACTGTCCAACCAGATGCTGATTCTGTTTTCATTTTAAGTTATTCAATTATCATGTTGAACACGGACCTACATAACCCTCAAGTGAAGGAACACATGTCATTTGAAGATTATTCTGGTAACTTAAAGGGATGCTGTAATCACAAAGACTTCCCCTTCTGGTATTTGGATAGAATTTACTGTTCAATCAGAGACAAAGAAATTGTCATGCCTGAAGAGCACCATGGCAACGAAAAGTGGTTTGAAGATGCTTGGAATAATCTGATATCTTCAACCACCGTGATAACTGAAATAAAAAAAGACACGCAATCTATCATGGATAAATTAACACCCTTGGAGCTTTTGAACTTTGATAGAGCAATTTTTAAACAAGTTGGCCCAAGCATTGTTAGTACTTTATTCAACATTTACGTAGTTGCATCTGATGACCATATCTCGACTAGAATGATAACAAGTTTGGACAAATGCTCCTTTATTTCAGCATTTTTTGACTTCAAAGATCTCTTTAATGATATACTGAACTCTATTGCTAAGGGAACTACTTTAATTAATACAAGCCATGATGATGAGCTTTCAACTCTAGCATTCGAATATGGCCCAATGCCATTGGTGCAAATTACATTCGAAGATACCAATACAGAGATTCCAGTCAGCACGGATGCTGTTAGATTTGGTAGGTCATTTAAGGGTCAACTAAATACAGTAGTTTTTTTCCGCATTATCCGTAGGAACACAGATCCTAAGATTTTCTCGAAGAAATTATGGTCAAACATTGTTAATATAATTCTAACACTGTACGAAGACTTGATTTTACCTCCTGATATTTTCCCTGATTTGCAAAAGAGATTGAAATTAAGCAACTTACCTAAGCCATCCCCTGAAATTTCTATCAACAAGAGCAAGGAAAGCAAAGGCCTCTTATCAACATTTGCTTCTTATTTGAAGGGCGATGAAGAACCTACAGAAGAAGAAATCAAATCCTCAATAAAAGCGATGGAGTGCATAAAATCGAGTAATATTGCCGCATCTGTCTTTGGAAATGAGTCAAATATTACCGTGGATCTAATAAGAACTTTACTGGAGTCTGCCAAAACTGAGAAAGACGCAGATAATTCCAGGTATTTTGAGGCAGAACTTTTATTTATCATAGAATTGACAATTGCATTATTTTTGTTTTGCAAAGAAGAGAGGGAATTAGGAAAGTTCATACTTCAAAAGGTTTTCCAATTTTCTCACACAAAAGGCCTCACGAAAAGGACTGTTCGTAGAATGCTGACATACAAAATTTTGTTGATTTCTTTATGTACAGATCAGACGGAATATTTATCCAAATTAATAAATGAAGAGTTGTTGAAAAAAGGCGAAATTTTCACCCAAAAATTTTTTGCAACTAACCAAGGTAAGGAATTTTTAAAAAGATTATTTTCATTGACTGAATCAGACTTTTATAGAGAATTTTTGTTAGGAAATGAAAATTTTTGGAAATTTTTAAGAAAAGTTACAGCGATGAAAGAGCAAAGCGAGAGCATTTTTGAATATTTAAATGAATCGATCAAGACGGACGCGAATATTTTGACAAATGAGAATTTCATGTGGGTTTTGGGATTGTTAGATGAAATATCATCAATGGGTGCTGTTGGCAACCACTGGGAAATGGAGTATAAAAAATTGACAGAGAGTGGTCATAAAGTCGATAAGGAAAATCCGTACAAGAACTCGATCGAGTTATCGTTGAAATCCATTCAACTGACGTCACATTTATTGGAAGATAATAATGATCTGCATAAAAACGAGATATTTGCTATCATTCAAGCTTTGGCACACCAATGCATCAATCCGTGTAAGCAGGTAAGTGAATTTGCAGTGGTGACGCTAGAACAGACGCTTATCAATAAAATCGAAATTCCGACTGATGAGATGGAATCGGTAGAAGAATTAATTGAAGGTGGATTACTACCGTTGCTAAATTCGAGTGAAAAACAGGAGGACCAGAAAATCCTCATTTCATCCATATTAACGATAATCTCAAACGTTTATTTACATTATTTGAAATTGGGGAAGACAAGCAACGAAACGTTCTTGAAAATTTTGAGTATTTTCAATAAATTCGTAGAGGATTCAGAGATTGAAAAAAAATTACAACAATTAATACTTGATAAGAAGAGTATTGAAAAGGACGTCAATGGCTCATCATCCCGTGAATCTTTACATGAACAAACACGGGAACCAAACGATCTTCAAGCTGAAGCTGCTGCAACAATTGATGACAATACAGATGAAGATAATAAACCGAAGTTTTCTGATGAAGATAGTACGGAGAGAAGGGAATAGAAAATATTAAGAGATAGTGATGGTATTTCATAAACAATGTAGTTTTGTATACGTTAATAACCTTTTTTTCCTACGCGTATTCATGAATGACGATCGTTTCTGACTACTAGAAAAAGGTTAATGTGGCTGTGGTTTTCAGGGTCCATACTACTTTTTCTTCCATAAATTTTTTTTTTTTTTTTTTTTTTTTTTTTTTTTTTTTTTTTTGATTCTGGTATTTTTTGAATTTTTTTTGATTCGGTAATCCCCGAACAGAGAGAAGAAGGAACCCATGGTTAGATTAATAAGTATACATATATATATATATAACTATCTGAACGTGGTGTTGAAAAATTTCAAGCAACCTTTTATAGCTAACTCAACTGCACTGTAAAAAAATCTGTGGGAAACAAATATAGAACATGTCAAAAGCTACATATAAAGAACGTGCTGCTACTCATCCTAGTCCTGTTGCTGCGAAGCTATTCAACATTATGCACGAAAAGCAAACAAACTTGTGTGCTTCATTGGATGTTCGTACCACCAAGGAATTATTAGAGTTAGTAGAAGCATTGGGTCCCGTGATTTGCCTATTGAAGACACATGTGGATATCTTGACTGATTTTTCCATGGAGGGCACAGTTAAGCCACTAAAGGCATTATCCGCCAAGTACAATTTTTTACTATTCGAAGACAGAAAATTTGCTGATATTGGTAATACAGTTAAATTGCAGTACTCTGCGGGTGTATACAGAATAGCGGAATGGGCAGACATTACCAATGCACACGGTGTGGTAGGCCCCGGTATTGTCAGCGGATTGAAGCAAGCGGCAGAAGAAGTGACAAAGGAACCCAGAGGTCTTTTGATGTTGGCAGAATTGTCATGCAAGGGCTCCCTAGCTACTGGAGAATACACCAAGGGCACTGTAGACATTGCAAAGAGTGACAAAGACTTTGTTATCGGCTTTATTGCTCAAAGAGACATGGGTGGGAGAGATGAAGGCTACGACTGGTTGATCATGACACCCGGCGTGGGCTTAGATGACAAGGGAGACGCATTGGGCCAACAGTATAGAACCGTTGATGATGTGGTCTCTACGGGGTCTGATATCATTATTGTTGGTAGAGGGTTATTTGCAAAGGGAAGAGATGCTAAGGTAGAAGGTGAACGTTATAGAAAAGCGGGCTGGGAGGCGTATTTGAGAAGATGCGGCCAGCAAAATTAAATTCTGTATTATAAGTAAATGCATTTATACTAAACTCACGATAAGCACTTCTAATTTAATTATCACGGTTATTACCCGGGAATCTCGGTCGTAATGATTTTTATAATGACGAAAAAAATAGAAAGAAAAAGCTCCATGGGCTTTATAAAAGAGAAGTGTCCAATACATTGCCAGAACCTAATTTCAGTATTCTACGAGGCATAAATCAAGAACAATAAGACAAGACTGTAAAGATGGACGCATTGAATTCCAAAGAACAACAAGAGTTTCAAAAAGTAGTGGAACAAAAGCAAATGAAGGATTTCATGCGTTTGTACTCTAATCTGGTAGAAAGATGTTTCACTGACTGTGTCAATGATTTCACAACGTCAAAGCTAACCAATAAGGAACAAACATGCATCATGAAGTGCTCAGAAAAGTTTCTGAAGCATAGCGAACGTGTAGGACAGCGTTTCCAAGAACAAAACGCTGCCCTGGGACAAGGCCTGGGCCGCTAATGTGTACTGGCGTATATATATCTAATTATGTATCTCTGGCCTGCCCCATTTTTAGCATGTAAATATAAAGAGAAATCATATCAAACCAAATCAAACTCAATAATATCCACCATTTTTTTCTTTTTTTTTCTTTTTTTTTGTATCATAATTAACTAAAAAATTAAAAAGGAAGATTAAATTGGAAGTCGAATTTAGGATGGAACAGCAGCAGTAATCGGTATCGGGTTCGCCACGAATGACGTCCTACGATTGCACTCAACAGACCTTGACACGCACGCCGTGGCGGGCGACAAGTCAAACGGAACAACCGTTGCCGTTCCCATCGGGGTCCGACCTAAGCCAGACTCCGTAAATTTCTGATAACAACGGTCGGTAAAGACTGGTTCCCCAGGATAGTTCTTCTCTCAGGAGCAGGGGACAATGCCTAAAATGACATTGGCCCGGAGGACGAGGCTCCACTGTGTTCCACCGAATTTCCCACCTGATAAAATTTTGATGACCCCCCCGGAAGGCGGATCCTTTTGCAAACAGGTTTCTTAATCGTAGGAATTACCACTGTTCCACTGCCAATCACGGCTCCCAGAGTTTCGTTCCCGGCCGCGAGCACCATGGCGTACCATGTGCGCCACGAGGCCTCAAACGGAAAACAATTGGTAGAAAAAGAAATGGATTATACTGTAGTAAGGAAAGATGAGGAGAGAACCGAACAGCAAGGAAGGGAAAAAGAAAGATCAGCGGTTAATAGTACAAGTGCGTACCGGTATTGTTGGAACAGGTGATCATCAATGTTAACTTGAGTTGCTATAGTAATATTCTGAACGTTTATATCATACAGTAATGTACATCTCGTATGCGTTCAGGTATAATTATATCTAATTGTAGAATATGAAATATTATACGAGCCATTCAGGTCGCACTACTGTCGAGTTGAAGATCTATTAATTGAACATTGGGGTGGTAGTTATATACACGAGTAAAATGAGTCGTCAGATTGAACATATATTAACTGCCTGACCTATTATTATATTGGTCATCCTTGAGATGGAACAATCGGCGTGCGTTTTATATTCCTCTCTTATATAGTGAGAATTATACGAATAATTAGATAATTGTTGGGATTCCATTGTTGCTAAAGGCTATAATATTAGGTATACAGAATACATTAGAAGTTATCCTCGAGTATATAGGAATCCACAAGAGGACGTCGATAATTCTTATGTCATCTTCTTACACCGCATGTGATAATATACTACTAAATAGATGATATTAGAACTTCATTCCAACATATAGTATAAGAAGATCAAACATCAACACTTCATTGATACTAATAACTAATTATCAACAAAATACTTATATATACTTACTTTTACTCATAGGCGTGGTTTGTTCTGCCAGGCAAAGGCGATTTGCTTCTGTTCGCCGGGCTCAATGATAACGTTGATGACACTTGTTTCCCTTCTAGTCCGAGAAAACTGCACGGCTTGTTGGAAACATCTGCTCAGTTCGCTTAATGTGTTGACATAAAAACCATTGGCGCCCAGGCCTTTGCCTACCAGATCGTAGCGACAGTTCTTGCTTAGCGCCGTTGGGGGTAAGTCGGTCTTGGTATCCTTTTCTCCATGATATATACCGCTGTTGTTCATCACAATGATGACCAGTGCCAGCTGGCACCTTACCGCAGTTTCAATTTCCATGGCGGAGAATCCGAATGCGGAATCACCCTGAATCAGCACCACGTCGAGCTCCGGATGAGATGCCTTGCATGCTAGAGCATACCCGAGTCCAATCCCCATGGTCGCGTTGGTCCCTGCATCTAAACGGCGCCTTGGTGCGTCTGTAGGGAATGAAACACGCGCAATATCCATAGTGTTTGCACCCTCCGTGACAAGTATTGTCCTGTAGTCATCAATAAGTGGTCTCAAAGTCCCATAAACCTGGTTATAATTCAATTGTGCCCCTCTGGTCTTCTCTTTCCTTAACAGGCGAGTTTGATTCAGTTTGATTTTCTCTCGCAATACTTGGTTGATACCGCTGTACTTCCAGCAGGAATCTTGGCGCACCAGTTCGTCAATTAGAGCAGTTACGCTCAAGCCTATATCCCCCCATATGGAAAGGTCGGCACCAGGTGATGAGTTGTTATCGCCCAAGGTTTCGGGATTGGAGTCGAGCTGGATGAATATGGACTCCGAGTTCCATTTGGGTGAAGCACCAAAATGTAATATCCAGTTTAATCTTGCCCCAAGAACAAGAACGATATCTGCGGTTTTCAATGCTTGAGATCTTGCAGACGAAACGTTTAGAGACGAAGAGTCCGGGACAATCCCCTTACCCATCGGGGTGGGCAAGAATGGTATATTGAACTTATCTACTAGTTTGCGAACTTCGTGAGAATTTTTCACCGCACCTTTTCCAATGACAATTAGAATGTTTTTCTTACTGTGTTGTAGTATGAGTTGTACGACTTCTTTGATCTTCGATGGATCTGGACCACACTTATTTGGAGTTAAAATCATCGGCAATTCATTTCCTGTATGGTCATTTCCCTCCAGGGGTATTTCATACTCAATAAAATCTGCAGGGACGTCGATGTAAGAAACACCTGCGGTGCCTTGTATACAGTGATTCAAAGCCTTCTGAGTAATCATGCCAACATTGCTAGGGGTTAACTTGCCGGTAAACTTTAAAAATGGGGACAAAAGACTGATCTGATCCAACTCTTGAAATCCACCTTTATGCATATCGCCCTGGGAGGAACTTCCTGCAATGACTAAAAGCGGCCACCTATTGGACATTGAGTTATATATACCAGCCAGTGCGTGAATTAAACCAGGCCCCCCCACAATAAGTAATACGCCTGGCTTGTCACTAATATACCCATACGCAGAGGCTGCATATGAGGCAGCCTGTTCGTTCCTGCATGGAATGAATTTGATACCGTTAGCAACCATCGTATCCGCTAGTTGGACAATAGGGATGCCAACAATTCCAAAAACTGTGTCAATGCCGTATTTTTGTAAAAGTTGCGCGAATTGTTGTGTAGCAGTCGCCGTCATAATGATGAATGGTTGGTACTGTTTAATGTAGAGAGTTTAATACTAACTATCACTTAGAAGTAGCCCAATGCAGTTTCTTCGCTTTATGTATGAAGTGGTTATATATTAAACTTTCGTACGTTTCCATTTTTTTTAGCTTTAACTTCGGGCCGAGGGGCTCGGATGAGAAAGACAATAATTTGTCCTCATAGAACATCGACGGCTTGATTACTTCTTTTATCCTGTTCTTGAGATTCTTTGATCCTGGCAATTTTACACCTTAGCTCCATAATGGGGTCTTTTACAAAATCCCTCATGGAAACTACTTGAGAACACGCAGCTTGCGGGCAATCTCTCGTCGTGTATCCTTGTAAATAGTTTTGAATACCATCTTTATCGAAAACGTGATTACATTTTTTTGATATCAACGGTGCTTCATAAGGTTTGCAAGTGATAGGACAGGTTAATTCAATTTTACCACCTTCTATTTGTAGATCATCTTCACCTGCGGGGCTTTGCAGATCCGGTATCACACAGGTTGGATCATTCCAAATGTACGGTAACACTTTTAGTATCTTGAGCGTATCTGTGTTATTAACCGTGGCCGTTAGCTCGGCCGTGGACATGCTTAAATACAATTCAGATAATTTGGGAGCGGTGAGCTCTCCAGTACGATATTTATCCCACGTGGAAAGGTCGATTTGGGGACAGGCATCTGATATTTGCTTGAAGTTTTCTTTTAAATCTTTAATACCTTCGTGAAATAAGTTGGATTCTGATTCGTATGTCGAGATAAGTTTGTATGTACTTGTAATGTCTGCTATCTGCTCGCTAATGCCGGTGGTGGAAGGAGATGTAGAATCCACTAACTGATTTACAGTCTCATCAATTTGTTTGTAGCATTGTTGATATAGATTTGATAAGTCTTGGACATGTAAAGTGTGGAAGTACCTACCTGATTTTTGGTGTAAGGGAACTGAGTTGGGTATAGGGTTATCGTTCAAGTCCATTTTTTATTTATTCTTTTTTTTTATATTGTCTTGCCTTGGTTTCTTTAACTAACACGATTATTTTAGCATGATTTTTTCCATTGAGGAAAAGAGGAAGAAAATAACAAGAGAAGCATGTGTAAGAAGATAGGCCTGCGTGCCGAAGTAACCAAAGTTAAAGGAACGCATAGATGGATAAAGAGGTAAGTGAGTTGGTAGTGTTGCAGCTGATAC
The DNA here is from genome assembly GCF_002079055.1 of Saccharomyces paradoxus. NCBI lineage: Eukaryota > Fungi > Ascomycota > Saccharomycetes > Saccharomycetales > Saccharomycetaceae > Saccharomyces > Saccharomyces paradoxus. The sequence continues at coordinate 118,340 of NC_047491.1, forward strand.
ACACCTTAATATCCAACAAGAATGAAGAACTGGTTAGGAATGGGGGAGGAATCAACATGATCGGGAACAATCTTCGAATATCACTGGTCAAGTTGACTAACGAAATACAAAACAATTTGCTAATCAACGAGCTGACAAATTTAAGGAGGCAAAGCAACATGGTTAATGGGAACAGAAAACTGGGCATCAACGATATCCTGACCATAGTCAAGAGTTTATTCCCAGAATACAGAACAACGCTAAACGATGGGCAACTTAGTCTACACGGTTTGGAAATGCATGATATCGAGAAGTTACTTGTGGAAAAGTACGATCGATTTAAGAGAACGCAAATCGGTCAAGTAAGGACGATGGAGGACGAGATATTGAAGAATGGCATAAAAAGCGGTGCATCGCAACTGCAACCGCATGCACATTCGAGCAAAAGTGGATCTGCTGGTGCCGGTACAACAGTAATTACGACTACGGCACATGGGGCGCATTCTATGGATCCAAAAAGAGAAAAACTATTGAAATTGTACAGAGATACCGTTCTGAATAAACTGGAAAGTAAAACTGGGAACTTCCAGAAACTATTCAAGAGTCCCGAAAATGGGATTATCAAGAAAGAGATAAATTACGAAGACATAAAGAATGAAACGCCCGGCAGCGTTCACGAACTGCAACTGATTTTGCAGAAGAGCATAACGGACGGTGTAATGCGAGAGGTCATTGGCACGGACGATTGGAAATTGGCTAGACAGGTGCAGCTGGAACTGGACGATACAGTGCAGTTCATGAGAAGGGCACTTGAGTAAGAAGGAAAAGCATAACTTCGAAATCTAAAGTCTTGTAACATTATTATTATATACTATTTGATTAAAAAATACACACACAATTCTTCAACAGAATAATACATAACAAATGAAGCGACATGTCTTTCGAAAAACATAATAGGTAGGTAAAAATGGGAAAGAATAGGACACACAAGGCGAGGAGTAGGGCGTGTTTGCCCACACACGGCAAACAACATCCATTCACGCTCGCACGTCCAAACTTTTTTGCGAGAAAACGCACACGTAAACCACATTGTTCCAATAGAGGAATCGAACAGCACAAATACAAAGTAGGAATATAGCACACACGCAGGAAAAATTGATTAATTATTAGAAATTAAAAGGATTGGGGATAAAAGGTCTAATTTATTCATTAATATTCAGTAATTCAAAAAAAAAAAAAAAGAGGATAATTAAGAAAAAAACAACATCAAGCCCACTTGGCTTGCTATTAATTGCTTAAAATCTTTGCAAACCTCTTTGTCTAGCTTGCCATTTTCTATAGATAATGGTAGAAATGATGGCGATACAAGCCAAACCGACTAGAATAAAAACTAAGATAACACCACCTGGTAACGTGCTCATCAACATCTTTGTATAATTGTTATTGTACTATTTATTGTATTTTATGTATATGAGAGAAAAAAGAGAAAGGAAGAATGAAAGGACGAAAAGAAAAAATTGAAAGGGAAGAAGAATTGATTTTATATTAAGCAAGAGGAAGGAAAGGGAATTGAGTTGTGATTACGGAATTTTAGTTTTTTTTCACTGTTTATTTAAACCAAAAGGTGTGGAAGAGAAAGAGAGAGAAAAAAGTTCTGTTATTCGTTAACAAAATTGAGTATCCGCGCCGGAAAAATAGCGAGAGGTTTTTTCGAAGTAAAGCTTGCAAGGGCTGCAGACGGATTTCGAAAACAGCTCAACGGCGTGGCGACGAGTTGCGTCAGGGTGTTGGCCAGTGCTACCGCGGGTGGCGCTGCACGGGTGTAGGCAGAGCGGGCTAGAGCGCGGTTTTGGAGAGGGCCCGAGCCGCTGTGACTGGAGGATTGCGGTAATTTGGTAGCGCGCCCTCGTTTGTCGTGCTCTTTCCGAGTTCCGGAACTCTTTCCCGAGCGGTTAATGCGCTAAGTCTGGTAAATCGTATACAATGATTATACGTCCGTGATGATAACTTTACTGCGCGCTGGTTGCGTGCATTCGTCACTCATAACAAAACGAAGTACACAATACGTAAACAAGCTGCGAAGAAATCTATATACAAGGGGAGGAAACAGAACTTAAGGCAATACAGCTCATCACAGATCATTACAATACAATATGCCGACCAAGTCTACTTTTAGTCGTTGGAAGAAGGCGGACCTAATTGACCTGGCCAACAAGCTGGAAATCGACGGCTTCCCCAACTACGCCAAGAAAAGTGATATGATCGATTACCTCGAATCGCACTTGAATCATCTTGAGAAACCTGTGGATTTCAAAGACGACTACCCGGAACTAAAGTCTTTTTATGAGTCGATGACAGTGGAGCAGTCTAAGGATGAACGGAACGAGTCCGGATCTGGGTCCTCTGAGACCGCCACAAATGATTCCGATCTGGAGAAAGCGTATATCAAGGACGAGGATGATGAAAAGCCGCAATCTGGCGATGAAGCAAGGGCGGCAAAGCCGCTTTCCAGTAGGAATGCAATTTCAAACGCGAAAACAAACTACAATTTATTGGATTTCAGCTCAGACAACGACTCGTCTACTTCTGCGTTGACTAAGTTTAAGTTTAACTTTCAAGAATACCTCTCTGATATCAGATACCAAGCGCAGAAACTGAATGAAAATGTTCAGGATTATCTGTCTACTATTTCCTCCGTCGACACGATTTTCTCCTTGTTGGAATTTTCTTTTCTGCTGAGAAACACATTAGCCGCCGGGCAGCCGACCTCCTCTTCTTCGCTCACATCGTCGCTCGAAGCCGCCGTTGCCGCCCATAATAAATATCAATGCACACTCGATTTCTGTCTACCAATACTCACGTGGCTGCTCTTCTTCAGGGGTATTCCGTCGTTAGTGTCATACTATATCAACTTCATCCGCTACGATTTGAACATCGAGTTGGACCCGATGACTTTCAATCTCACAAAATTTCTGATTTCTTTGGCAATTTTCAAAACCTGTAATAATAAAAACATAGATTTCCATTCTTTCCAATGTGTGAACCAACTATGGACGCAGCTCTGTACAGTGAATCACTCTCTTGGTATGGTACCTCTAGTATTTTCCATCGTTAGTTGCCTCCTCACTCTATACGTATTATAGTATATTTTCTTATATATATGTATATACGCGTACTTATGCCGCGACGGTGTATTTACTACTCTGTACTATTGTAATAAACTTTTCTCCTCCTTTCCCTCTTTTTCTTCCAGAAGGGCACTTGCTTTGATGAGCATTTTGTAGATTTCAATGTTTTCAAATGGAGGTATAACTTCATTGCTAAACATCGGACCCATTCCAACGAATATAGACGCCATGTCACTACAGTTGTCAAAGTTGTATCCATGTGTGCCCATAATACCGACACGTACATCACTGGTTTCTTTTACAATGGCGTAGTGTTCATCGGCGAGAATCCAGATATCGCCCACTCTATCGTCATAGGTATGCTTCTTGCCATCGTATTGGAAATATTTCCAGCTTGGCTCGAAATCCTCTTTCAGGATCACGTGAAATTTTCTAGATAATTCCCCTCCATAAACTTTCTCCAATTGAACTTCAATTAAGTCACGAATCCATTGTTTGTCTCGAGGGTTTTTCAAACATACCATCATCATGGGGCCCTCGTTATAGAGGTGCGAAATAAATGCGGATATTGCGTCGCCCGGGAACATCCTTTCCCACACAACAACATGCTCACCGTCATTCGTGTTGACATTGCTCATGCCATGGTCACTGACAATCATAACATTGCTAATTTTCAACAAATTTCTTTCTTGGAGGCCTTCAATTAAACCGCGAAAGAATCCATCGACTTCACTGATTAGCTTTTGTAGCCGCTTATCTCTCAAATCGTATCCAAAATTGTGTCCGTACGAATCAACATTAGGTATATAACTTAAGACCAATTCAGGTCTGTCTTTTAGCTGAGGCATATCTACGTATCGGAAAATTTGAGCTAATTTATCTTGGAGTCCTTCCCACTGATCGAATTTGTCATAATAGAATGGCATCCTTTCCCTAGGTACATCTCCGTACTTCTCGTACACAACGTCACTCCCGGGCCACATATGCGTGGCCACTTTATACTCGCCCTGTGATTTGGTTTGCAGTAGTTGCCAGATGGGGTCAGCCACATTGCTCCAAATTCTTGAGTCGAGGTTATTTGGTCTAAATTCACTACTCGTGGAATTATCCCAGAACATGTTGGAAACAATGCCGTGCTCAATGGGGTATTTCCCCGTTACCATGCTCCAGTGGTTGGGAAATGTCTGTGTGGGAAAACTTGGAATCATGTACGGTGCAGCTGTGATATTCATATCGTACGGTGACCGCAAATTGTGCAAGTTGTAAAGAAATGGCGTGTGTTTTGCATCTATCAATCTCGGATGGAACCCATCGATAGATATCAATATCGTCAACGTCTTGAAATCATGTGTGCCATTGAAGTAAGTATTCGATCTATTCACAGTTGTCCGGGGTTCAGTGTAATTAGCTATTGAGCATTTGGGATATGAAAGCAACCCGATAAGAATTATACTGCAAAGCAAAAGTTTAAATAAGTGACGTCGTGATATTACGGGAGCCCTTATGTTGGTATCACTTCCATTATTTTTTTCAAGGTCAATAAATTGCTCCAAAGGAAGCATACCGTAAACCTCACTTCGAAAAGGTCTTCTTTGTTAATTCGAAACTGTTTTGTGGCTTGTGTATTTAGTGACTATGATATTGAGCGTCACAGTCATAGAAAGCCCTGAAATACCTTCCATCAACGCACAGTGAGTCGTCTAATTGATGGAAAAACTCCCAAAACTGTTATCGAGTGTTTCTACACGCCATTGTAATAAGCCACAATCATCTTGTTTATTATTTATGTCATTTTATTATTACCCTGGATTTGAAGCCCGTCTGTTTTTCCGCTTGTTATTTTTTTTTTTTCAATCGCTGAGAAATAGAAAGAAAACATAGTAAGCTCGAATAGTTTGGTCAGAATGCTTACCATTTGTTCCTTTTTCTGGAAAATTCAGATTTTCAAGGCACTATACTGATTCATAACAGAATTTATAATGTCACAGTTTGTTGGTTTCGGTGTACAAGTGGAGTTAAAAGACGGAAAACTCATTCAGGGGAAAATTGCCAAAGCAACTTCAAAAGGATTGACTTTAAATGACGTTCAATTCGGCGATGGTGGCAAATCTCAAGCTTTCAAAGTGAGGGCATCAAGACTAAAGGATTTAAAGGTTCTAACTGTTGCCTCTCAATCTGGGAAAAGGAAGCAACAAAGACAACAGCAGCAACAAAGTGATTACAATCAAAATCGTGGTGAACATATTGATTGGCAAGATGACGATGTTAGTAAGATAAAACAACAGGAAGATTTCGATTTCCAAAGAAATTTGGGCATGTTTAACAAAAAGGACGTTTTCGCTCAATTAAAGCAAAATGACGATATATTACCGGAAGATAGATTACAGGGACATAACAGAAAGCAACCCCAATCGCAACAAAATAATTATCAAAACGATGAATTGGTCATTCCAGATGCAAAGAAAGATTCATGGAACAAAATTTCTTCAAAAAGTGAGCAAAGCACACACCAATCTCAGCCGCAACAAGATGATCAAGATGATGTAGTGTTGGATGATGACGAACATGAATACGATGTTGATGATATTGATGATCCCAGATACCTACCAATAACTCAGTCTTTGAACATCACACATTTGATTCACTCCGCAACTAGCTCCCCATCTATAGATGATAAAACTAAAAATACAGTTATAAATGATAAGGATCAGGTACTCGCTAAATTGGGTCAGATGATCATCAGTCAGTCGAGATCTAACTCAACATCCTTACCAGCTGCGAACAAACAAACAACCATCAGATCAAAGAACACTAAGCAGAACATCCCGATGGCTACACCGGTTCAACTACTGGAAATGGAGAGCATTACATCCGAATTCTTTAGTATTAATTCAGCCGTGTTATTAGAAAATTTTGCAGTAAACTCATCGTTCTTCCTAAAGCAGAAGCTAGGTGGCCGTGCACGTTTACGTCTACAAAATTCTAATCCAGAACCTTTAGTGGTAATATTAGCCTCAGATTCCAACAGATCAGGTGCCAAAGCTTTGGCACTAGGTAGGCATCTTTGCCAAACGGGTCATATCCGTGTTATAACATTATTTACATGCTCTCAAAATGAACTACAGGATTCCATGGTCAAGCAGCAAACGGAGATTTACAAGAAGTGTGGCGGAAAGATTGTCAACAGTGTATCATCACTAGAATCTGCTATGGAAACATTAAATAGCCCTGTAGAAATGGTCATTGATGCCATGCAGGGGTACGACTGTACATTGAGCGATCTGGCAGGCACATCGGAAGTCATTGAAAGCAGAATTAAAAGCATGATATCATGGTGTAATAAACAGCGAGGCTCCACTAAAGTATGGTCTTTGGACATACCAAACGGTTTTGATGCAGGGTCCGGTCTCCCAGATATTTTCTTCCCGGACAGGATTGAAGCCACAGGGATTATTTGTTCTGGCTGGCCTTTGATTGCCATTAACAACTTAATCACAAATTTGCCAAGTCTAGAAGATGCTGTTCTGATTGATATGGGTATCCCACAGGGCGCCTATTCACAGAGAACTTCCTTGCGTAAATTCCAAAACTGTGATCTTTTTGTCACTGACGGGTCTTTACTATTAGACTTGTAAACCAAGAATTACTTTAGTCTAAACTGGATACATACGTAGAAGCTTACAGTAAGGAGGTGAGGGTTTGCAGCAGTAAATACAACGATGTGTTGGCCTTCACAATGACAAAAACTATGAATATATAAAAGGTAACGGTATAACTGAAAAACAGAATAATTACTCTTTCCCGGGTAATGAGCCCTTAAGGAGGACTCAAAACGAAAAGAAAAAAAATACGAGTGGAAAGAAAAAAATGAACCCTTTCCAGTAATTGATAATAATATAATCATTCATTATTAACAATATTAGATATCAATTCAAGGCTGAATAGTACTATCATTGTGATCAACTTTTGGTGTGAGCCTGCTTTGCTTTCTGTTTTTTTTTGTTGACTCGCTGTTCAATCTCCTACTTTTCCTTCTGTTGTTAAAATAAGGTATTATATATTTATACAACCCTATAAAAAGCAATTAGTCAATTTTCCAATCCTACGAAGACAGGAACTGAACAAACTATAAGGGCGTTCTTTCTTCTGTATTATATATATATTTGCAACTATGGGTTCATGTTGTAGTTGCTTGAAAGATTCTTCAGACGAGGCCAGTGTCTCACCAATTGCCGATAATGAAAGAGAAGCGGTGACCTTATTACTAGGGTATTTGGAAGATAAAGATCAATTAGACTTCTACTCAGGCGGTCCACTGAAGGCCCTAACGACTTTGGTGTATTCAGATAATCTAAATCTGCAAAGGAGCGCCGCTCTGGCATTCGCAGAAATTACTGAAAAATACGTCCGCCAAGTCTCTAGAGAAGTACTAGAACCTATCTTAATATTATTACAAAGTCAAGACCCACAAATTCAAGTGGCCGCTTGTGCGGCCCTGGGTAATTTGGCCGTTAATAATGAAAATAAATTATTGATAGTGGAAATGGGAGGCTTAGAACCATTGATAAATCAAATGATGGGTGACAACGTGGAAGTTCAATGTAATGCTGTTGGATGCATTACCAATTTAGCCACAAGGGATGACAATAAACACAAAATTGCTACTTCCGGTGCTTTGATTCCATTAACTAAGCTGGCCAAATCCAAACACATTAGAGTCCAGAGAAATGCTACAGGCGCATTATTAAATATGACACATTCTGAGGAAAATAGAAAGGAATTGGTTAACGCAGGTGCTGTGCCCGTATTGGTATCTTTACTGTCGTCTACAGATCCTGATGTCCAGTACTATTGTACCACCGCTTTATCGAATATTGCAGTGGATGAAGCCAATCGCAAGAAGCTGGCTCAAACTGAGCCAAGATTAGTCTCCAAACTGGTGAGTCTGATGGATTCTCCATCTTCCAGAGTAAAATGTCAAGCTACTTTGGCTTTACGAAACCTAGCATCCGATACAAGCTACCAATTAGAAATTGTAAGAGCTGGCGGTTTGCCTCATTTGGTGAAATTAATTCAAAGTGATTCTATACCACTGGTTTTGGCTAGTGTAGCATGCATTAGAAATATTTCTATTCACCCATTAAATGAAGGTTTAATTGTTGATGCCGGTTTCCTAAAACCATTAGTAAGATTGCTGGACTATAAAGATTCTGAAGAAATTCAATGTCACGCCGTATCTACGTTGAGAAATTTGGCTGCATCGTCTGAAAAAAACAGAAAAGAGTTCTTCGAGAGTGGCGCCGTAGAAAAATGTAAGGAATTGGCTTTAGATTCACCTGTTAGTGTCCAAAGTGAGATTTCGGCATGCTTTGCTATTTTAGCCTTGGCAGATGTCTCTAAACTGGATCTACTAGAAGCAAATATTTTGGATGCTTTGATCCCTATGACTTTCTCACAGAACCAAGAAGTCTCTGGTAATGCTGCTGCTGCTTTGGCAAATCTATGTTCAAGGGTGAACAATTACACAAAAATTATTGAAGCATGGGATCGTCCGAATGAAGGCATTCGTGGGTTTCTGATTAGATTTTTGAAAAGTGACTATGCTACATTTGAACACATTGCGCTATGGACAATTCTACAATTGCTAGAAAGCCATAATGATAAAGTTGAGGGTTTGGTTAAGAATGATGACGACATCATTAATGGAGTGAGAAAAATGGCGGATGCGACTTTTGAGCGTTTACAAAGATCGGGAATTGATGTTAAAAATCCGGGGAGCAACAATCCAAACTCGAATGATAATAGTAGTAATAACAACGATACAGGGTCTGAACATCAACCCGTAGAGGACGCCAGTTTGGAATTGTATAATATTACTCAACAGATTTTACAATTTTTACATTGATTTTCTTCTACAAAAGCGGGACTAGGCATTATAATTCTTATTAAACTTTTCTTTTCAAGAAATCTATTTTTTTCTTTCTCCACTTCTTTCACCTTTTTCGACCTGTTTCTTTTTTTTTACATCATTTTACTCCACCTACTCTACTCTATTCTAATTTCAATCGATTTTTTTATATTATTTTTTTTTGTTTATAAAAGAAAAAAAAAACTTAGAAACGAACCAGAGGCTATCTTTGTTCAGTGGTATGTGCTTTTTATTTTTATTTCCTTCTAGACGTTTGAAATACCCGGAGATTTTACTTACGGATAATTTTCGTTATATTGTTGAATGGCAACTATAGTGAGGTAACTTTCAGAAAAAGAAGAAATAAAAGGGGACGGAAGGGCTAAATATACAAACGAATCCTAGATAAGATCTATATCTTCGTTTTTTAGGCTATATTGTAATAAAACACAATCGACAGTATTTTTTTCTCTCTTTCTTTATATTATATCAGACGAGCTAAAATGAATATAAACGAGTCCTTACATGTGACAAAAATAGGTCTTACCCGGATTCGAACCGGGGTTGTCCGGATCAAAACCGAAAGTGATAACCACTACACTATAAAACCTCGTAATTATGAAGACTCGTTGTCATTTTATGTTATTTGACCACTATAGAATACTTTAAGTTACCTTCAGTACATAATAGGTTTCAATCACCTTTCTCACCTTTGTGAGGCATTTTTTTTCTTTATAGGCCTCCTATCTACTAATGAAAACATAGTAGCTCATATTTCATGTACCCTCTACTAGGCTGATTCTCCCTCGCCATTATTTATACAAGATGCTGGCAATGTACTCTCAAGGATTGATGAAACTGAACTACGCTAACTCTTAAATGACGAAGTAGAATGCTGTGATGATTTTGTGATATATTCTTGGTAAGGGTAAGAATACCGTGGGCAATTATTATAATACATGTTCTCCGCCAGGATGTAGAAATCTACAAAAGTAAATCAACGATTCCGCTTAATATTTTGACCATCCTTCAGATTCAATAGCGGCCCCAATTCTATTAGTGGGCCGTTGATTCTTGTTTCAACGCTTGTGCTAGTTAGTGATCATATCTGCATGAACAGTCATATTTTAAGTTTTCTTATTTAATAATTGTAAGTTGATAATTAACTACCGGGTAACTACCCCGGAGCAGTGGAGGTAAAAAAGGGTGAGCAGCGAAAGAGCTATCTAGTATCACTAATGTGAAACTTGGGTAGGATTTCTGGTTCCGCCACATTTGATAAATAGTGTAATTATCAAACGAGATAGTTCTAGGATAAAATTTAGAAGCAAGAGTAGAATTCTAAAAGTGTTTTATAAAGAATATTGGAAGAAAAGGAGCTAAATACGAAAGATGAGGTATGTTTGATAAGATGTATAGATATATTTATATATCACTGTTTTGGAAAAGTATGCCATAGAATGAGGATAACTAACAAAGAAAGGTGAATAAACTTCAAAGACATAATTTAAATGAAACAGTAGCTCTAAAAGAAGGATCGAGACAGATGTTATGAAACTCTTGATGAGTGACCATCAGGTGGATTTAATCAACGATAGCATGCAAGAGTTCCATGTAAAATTCTTGGGACCAAAGGATACACCTTATGAAAATGGCGTTTGGAGGTTACATGTAGAATTACCGGATAATTATCCATACAAGTCGCCAAGCATAGGGTTCGTCAACAAGATATTCCATCCTAACATTGATATCGCATCAGGGTCTATATGTTTGGACGTAATTAATTCTACATGGTCACCTTTATATGATCTGATAAATATAGTGGAGTGGATGATACCAGGTTTATTAAAGGAACCTAATGGTAGTGATCCCTTGAATAACGAAGCTGCCACATTGCAATTACGAGATAAAAAACTGTATGAGGAAAAAATCAAAGAGTATATAGATAAGTATGCTACAAAGGAAAAGTACCAACAGATGTTTGGCGGAGATAACGATAACGATGATATTGATAGCGAGGGTGACTTACAAGAAGAGGACAGTGATTCCGACGAAGATATGGATGGTACTGGTGTTTCCAGTGGCGATGATAGCGTAGATGAGTTGAGTGAGGACCTAAGCGACATTGATGTTAGTGATGACGATGACTACGACGAGGTTGCAGTTTAGTAAATGCAAGTACATATATATATATATATATATATATATATAAATATATGACGACAAAGTATACCACGCAGACGACTATAAATATTAAAAAACCTCCAGAGAGTCTCTATGAGCTAGTGCCACCGAAAAGTGTCCTGCGAGCTTGTTGTCCCTCTGGTTCCTGAAACTATGAATCCTATAGTCTGCAACCAGGGGAAGGGCCCAATCATCAATGCGATACTAAGAAAGCAATTAACGTTGTATTCTAGTGAACTTCACTATCTCTTCCGCGCCATCCCTTTTTGCCTATATTACGGCATCATCTTTCCCCGCGTTCTCGTGGGGGCTAAATAAGGTTTGTTCAAGGGGCTGTTGCAACGGTTAAGGTAGTCGAGACAAATGACACCAGCAAACAAGGAAGCAAGGAACGCTTTCCATTTTTCAATAACAATATGAAGTTATGGTGTATAAAAGTAGCGGGCTTTTCTTACCTCTTTTCTCCCTGATAACTTTTTATTGTCACTTAAAAACACGAAGTCAAGCATAAAGAACCGTTAAGAATACAATGTTCAACATTCCTGATAATGTCAAAGGGGCAGTAGAATTCGACCCATGGTTAAAACCGTTTGCTGACGTGCTTTCTGAAAGAAGATACCTAGCTGACAAGTGGTTGTATGACATCACACATGCTACGCCCGATGGTTCATATCAGTCGCTCAGTAAATTTGCTAGAGATTCCTATAAGTCATACGGGTTGCATGCAAATCCAGAGACCAAAGAAATCACTTACAAAGAATGGGCACCTAATGCTGAACGTGCATTTTTAGTGGGAGATTTCAATAATTGGGACACTACTTCTCATGAGCTCAAGAACAAGGACGAATTCGGAAATTTTACCATCACTGTTCGTCCCTTACCTAATGGCGACTTTGCTATCCCTCATGATTCAAAAATTAAAGTTATGTTTGTTTTGCCGGATGGTTCTAAGATCTTTCGTTTACCTGCATGGATTACAAGAGCTACACAACCTTCGAAGGAAACTTCCAAACAGTTCGGCCCCGCATACGAAGGTAGGTTTTGGAATCCAGAGAACCCCTACAAGTTTGTACATCCAAGACCAAAGTTTAGTGAATCTGTAGATTCTTTAAGAATTTATGAAGCACATGTCGGTATTTCAAGTCCAGAACCAAAAATAACCACGTATAAAGAATTTACTGAGAAGGTTTTGCCTAGGATCAAATATCTTGGCTACGATGCGATCCAACTAATGGCTATTATGGAACATGCTTATTATGCATCGTTTGGTTACCAAGTGACCAATTTTTTCGCGGCAAGCTCCCGCTTCGGTACCCCTGAGGAATTGAAGGAGCTAATTGATACCGCACATTCTATGGGCATCCTAGTTCTATTGGATGTAGTTCATAGTCATGCTTCTAAAAACGTCGAAGATGGACTGAACATGTTTGATGGTTCCGATCATCAATATTTCCATTCTATAAGCTCCGGTAGGGGTGAACATCCACTGTGGGACTCCCGTCTTTTTAATTACGGGAAATTTGAAGTACAGAGATTCCTATTAGCAAATCTAGCATTTTATATTGATGTTTATCAATTCGATGGGTTTAGGTTTGATGGTGTCACCTCAATGCTGTACGTTCATCATGGTGTTGGTGCAGGCGGATCTTTTAGCGGTGACTATAACGAATATCTTTCTCGTGACAGGTCCTTCGTCGATCATGAGGCCTTAGCTTATCTAATGTTAGCCAATGATTTGGTTCATGAAATGCTCCCTAATTTAGCTGTAACTGTTGCAGAAGATGTCTCTGGTTATCCAACTCTATGTTTGCCCCGCTCCATAGGTGGTACAGGATTCAACTATAGGTTAGCAATGGCTTTACCGGATATGTGGATCAAGTTGATCAAGGAGAAGAAAGATGATGAATGGGAGATGGGAAGTATTGTATACACTTTAACTAATAGACGGTATGGTGAAAAAGTTGTTGCTTATTGTGAATCACACGATCAAGCTTTAGTTGGTGACAAGACTTTAGCTTTTTGGTTGATGGACGCTGCGATGTATACTGATATGACTGTATTGAAGGAACCTTCTATTGTTATTGACCGTGGTATCGCTCTGCACAAGATGATTAGGTTGATTACTCACTCGCTGGGAGGTGAGGCTTATTTGAACTTCGAAGGTAATGAGTTCGGTCATCCAGAATGGTTGGATTTCCCCAATGTTAACAATGGTGATAGCTACAAGTATGCTCGTAGGCAGTTTAATTTGGCTGATGATCCTTTGTTACGTTATCAGAATTTGAATGAGTTTGATAGGTCAATGCAATTATGTGAGAAAAAGCATAAATGGTTGAACACAAAACAGGCTTATGTTTCATTAAAACACGAAGGCGACAAAATGATTGTATTTGAAAGAAATAATTTATTATTCATCTTCAACTTTCACCCCACAAACAGCTACAGCGATTATAGAGTTGGTGTCGAAAAAGCTGGTACTTATCACATCGTGTTGAACTCAGATCGTGCTGAATTTGGTGGACATAACAGAATCAACGAAAGTTCTGAATTCTTCACTACCGATTTAGAATGGAATAACAGGAAAAACTTCCTCCAGGTTTATATTCCTAGTAGAGTTGCTTTGGTTCTTGCCTTAAAAGAATGAACTTTTATTTTATTGCTTACTGAAAAATCAAGACTCAATGATTACTTTCTCTTCGTGTATAGGTACATAGTCAAACGTACATAACAAAAAAGAAGAAAAAATTAAATTCTTGGGATTAAAGAATAATCGACTTCGGTAAGTGGCAGAACCACCGTGTCGCTGCATTTTTTTCATTTGAATGATATAAAAAAGTAAGCCCTGTAGGGGGCTCGAACCCCTAACCTTATGATTAAGAGTCATACGCGCTACCGATTGCGCCAACAAGGCTTATCTCTTGGGAAATGCTTTTCACAAAATGTAGTTGATACTCAACTAACAGAAAGCTCTCAACATATTCTGCTAGAGCGAACAGCCAACATGTTAGAATGAAATTCTAATATTTTCTATTTACTAGTATTCATGCTACTAATTTATTATCACATGCGGTGTAAGAAGATGACATAAGAATTATCGACGTCCTCTTGTGGATTCCTATATACTCGAGGATAACTTCTAATGTATTCTGTATACCTAGTATTATAGCCTTTGGCAACAATGGAATCCCAACAATTATCCAATTATTCACCAAATCCTCACAACAGTCCATCGATTGCTAGTGTAACGTATTGCTAGGGCTATTAGGGGACACTTAAATACTCTCGCATACGGAATTAATAAACAAAGTAGATTATCGACCAGTAGAATAAGATTTAACCGTCATTGAAATTAGTGGATACTGAAGCTCAAAGATCATAATGCAATAGAAAAATAAGCAACGCATAAAACAAAAAAGAAAAAATATTCACTTTCTATAGTTTCTGATTTTTATTATAAGTTCTAAAATTTATGAGGAAAATTCATTGGATACATCTAGTAGCATGCTATTATTTTTTCAACACGAATAACGAGCGGCGTGGATGCGTTACTAGTAATAGGAAGTGATAGGTAATTCTTGTTCTCATCCGTATAATGCGAGAATTATTAGTTACAAATGATTGCAGAGAGCTGCATGAATGTAATAAAATAATTTAAATGTTCAGGATTACGTCGAATAAAGGATAGAGGCGAGGCTTTTAAACTTTTCTGGTATTCTTAATCGCGTATTCCCGAACATGCTCTTCACTTCCCATTTTTTTGGCAAACATTCCCAGCAAGCGTTATAGCGGCATGGTAGCAAACTACAATAAAATTCCGGGGGTAATTGCTGGGAAGCTGAAGTTAGAATGATAAAAGAAATTAAATACCAATTATAGCGTTGTTTTCTACTCTGTCCCAAGTAAACCGTTCATCCAGTGGTGATGATGGATGAAGTTGCATCCTAGCAACTCATATATTCCATTAATATATCAGTTTTTTAAATGCAAAACATTAGCCGCTGAAATACACCAGCTTGAGTTTATTGCCTAAAACATAACTTGAAGAGAAAAGACATCAGGGCACCTTTTAACTAAACGGTAAGCGCCTCGGTTGAGAGGCGATTGGACGGTTCCAATGGGTGTTTACTTGTTTTTCAAACAGCGTGTATATGTTTTGCTGACTAGACGCCAATGCGTGGTGCACATGTAATGGATACACCCGTAACTATGGAATCCGCTTTCACTAATTGTAAAAAAAAGTCTACAGCGACTCATATTATCGGATAGGGATAGGCAACAAACTGGAAACATATTAGAACGAATGAAGGATATCCATCAGGAAGAGCTGATCAGTTAAGGTAGCAGTAGTTCCTTTTAATAGGGGAATCGACAAGTATGTTTATAATAACATCAGATCACCTACGTAGTTTGAATGCTTAGATTTCAATTACATTCATACCCAATAAGCAAGAGTGCATATCGTATTGTTGGAGTAGGAAAAAACTACCATCCACCGACTGGTATTCACATTCCTGGTATATTATCAAGTACAGCGTAAGAAGATGACACTAGTTATGGGAAGCAGTCATTGCATCTAGTGGAGGCTGAAAAGCAAGGACTGACAACATAACAGGATGAATGAATGACGACGTATAAAAAAACGAAGAAAAATAATAATATCATTATGTAGATTTGTTGATTCCCTTTTGTGATTTCTATATAGCCTCGAGAAGAACTCTAGTATTTTTTTATCTAACAATAGAGCCTTTATCAACAATAGAATCCCAACGATTATCCTAGTATTCATTCATTTATCATGTATATCTCTTACCCTTCCAATTCCAGAATCCTTACAAAGCGAATATTATGAAGTGCAAAGGGACTGAAAGGAATGCAACTTCCTATTGTTTTTTTTACGATTAAGGGAGATACAAATGAATATCCTCTTTGGAACTGGTCAGCTCCGCGTGAATAATTGATTCATTTGTCGAAAATGAAAAAAAAGAAACTAAGAAAAAATATATGTTATACAGGAGGAACTGGCATAGGCAGTTCAGTAGAGACTGAATGTTATCCCCTCTATTGTTAACAAGTCACATATCTTAAGGGATCATGAATAGCGGAAGGGGAGATGACAATGGGAATAACAATGATGATTCCACCATCGCGAACGAGAGTATTTCTGGAAGTAAATCCAACAGGCTGCTTGAAAATCTGTTCAGGGCAATGGTAGTAAAAGAAGCTTTAACTCCAGAACCTTTATTTTATCACTTCCCAATGTTTATTAATAATCCAAACTTAACTAATATCTCGACCTTAGCACTTGCATTCCTGACCTCTATTTTTTTATTTGTAATATGGAAAGAAAGAGCAACTTCCAAGATGGGCAGAGAGAGGCGCCCTTCTTGTCAAGCCCTAAGAAATAATTTTAAAAAGTCTAAACGTTCGTGGTACTTGGCATTTTCCCTCTCTTTTGTGATTCTAACTTACCTGATTTGGAAAATTCAATTGCTACCTTCAAAACATGAAACTTCCGGCTCAAGGATGATAATACAGTTCATTGTACTGGACTTTGGCATAATACTAATCAATGCAATAGTAGCAAAAAGTTTTAGAGTGTATTATTTGCACCACGGTCCTGATGTGAGTGGTTATGATTTTAGTTTGAGCAATGAACAGATGTGTTAACGGACTTCGAAATATATGGTACAATTGAGTTACATATGCTGGACATATTTTCTTGCTAAACAAGTAGTTGGATGTTGAAATTAAATGGGCAAAAGAACACTTTTACGACTTTTTTTAGCCAGTAGTAGATGAGATTATTTTTCACTATAGCTCTTCATGGGTGCTCCATAGGTTCGCTATATCGCCTATAACAATATTATTACAGTTGAAGTGCGGCGTAAAGGAGACCATGCGTTTTCTATTGTACTTGTTTACATTGCTAGTAGTGAATTCTGGGCTTGGATGATATGCACTGAGAGTGATATTTGCAATTCCCACCATAATAAATAAAGAAGGGGTGATTAGTATAATTATTGAAAGACGGTGTAAAATTATTATAAACTTGAAGATTTTATATTTGATAAAAGCAATTATATTTGGCATGTTGAATATGCTTGAAGTTCTCCTTTACCACTTTTAAGAGTCTACAAAAGGAGATCGACAAACGTGCACAATGTTAGAATAGGAAATAACTATCACTTATTGACTAGTATATATGCTACCAATAGATTACCATATACGGTTTAAGCAGATGGCGTAAATGATGAGAAACAGTTACTAAATTTAATGGAATGAAACATAAGGGTTGATAATGTAATAGCATAATGAATGACTACATATGAAACGGAAGAAGAAATAATAATATTATTATGTAGAATTTTTGATTCCTTTTTGCAAATTCCTATATCCTCGAGGAGAACTTCTAGTATATTCTGTATACCTAATATCACACCCTTTAGCAACAATGGAATCCCAACAATTACCCCATTTTTTTCAGATTTATTATTGAGAATTGGGTGAATAATTAGATAATTGTTGGGATTCCATTGTTGTTAAAGGGTGTGACATTAGGTATACAAAATATACAGGAAGTTCTCCTCGAGGATATAGGAATCCACATAAGGGAATCGATAGTTCTACATAGTGTTATTACTTTATCTTCTTTCCTTTTATACGTTGTCATTCATTTTCCTATTACATTATCAATCCTTGCATTTCAACTTCCATTAGATTGGATGACTGTTTCTCAATCTTTATGCCATCCTCTTACACCGCATGTGATAATGTACTACTAAATAGATGATGTTAAAGTTTCATTCCAACAATTAGAAATACGTTTTAACTACATGTTGATATATTTGAAACTCGACTACCAATGAGGCAGGTGGTAGCTGATTTTGAGACATAACGTGTTCAACTAATAGGGCTCGCGTGGCGTAATGGCAACGCGTCTGACTTCTAATCAGAAGATTATGGGTTCGACCCCCATCGTGAGTGCTTTTTTTGTGTTTTCTTTTTACCTCAACAGCAAAAAGCGTAAGGTAAGTTGTCTCGAGACTTGAAACTTGATACTTTAAGAAAAATGGCATAAAAAAGGTTAAATTCCTATTTAAGTGAATGTATATATTCTTGGTATACACGAGAATAAAGTAAAAATATTAAATGAAATCAGCGTTCGCCAACTAATTTCTTCAATCTGGCGACCTCATTTTCCAACTGATAATTTTTCGATAGCAATTCTTCAACCTTGTCTTCAAGTTGTTTCATTCTTTGCAACTTTCTCGCACGAGAACGTCTTGCAGCTTCAGTGTTTCTTGCACGCTTTAGAGCGGCAGGATCACTTGATTCAGGTACAATTGGAGAAAGTGGAATCGAACGTTGCTTACGGTTATAAGCAACAACACCCAAATGATCTAGTCTCGATTCGTCATCCTTCCCGCCATGGTGATTAGATTTCTTAACGACTGCATTTGACTTCTTAACCTTTCTTGCTTGACCCAATTTTGCATCTTCTAGAACAGGAGTGGGTAAGAATGAAGTTGTCGATACTTCTAGGTTGGATGGTACCAAAGAAATTTCTTCAGTGGATTCAATTGCCTTGTCAGCCAATGAAACATCGTCGGTGGTAACCGGAATGTCATTGTCGAACAAGGATGTCCATTCTTTAGAGTTGTCTTCTAGGTTTTCGTATTCAAACATTGGAGTTGAATCGGCGCTTGATGAAAAGAAAGATTCCACCACAGCAGCATCTAGTTCTGGAATTGGCAAAACGGTCTTGGCATCGGAAGTCGTCACTGTTTGTGGGAGAGCAAAATCAAGATCAAGATTTGAAGGGGTATCCTGCTTGATGATTGGATCTTCTTCAGTCTTGATGAATTTATCAAAAATCAATTGGCCAACCACTGGTTTAGTGGCAGATGTGGAAGCAGACATATTTTCGTTGGTTGGTTTAGAACCATCCAATGGTGAGAAACCCATTGGATTTAAAGCAAATAAACTAGGCTGATATTCGGACATTTTATTTGTATTTAATTTATTTTCTTGAATGGACAAATTGGTAAACAAAACTTTAGTAATAATGATAATTTAATTTAATGATAGTATAGGAAAATTTTTATTGGGCAATAAACCTGGATAATTTGATAGAAAGGTAACCGTTACGGAAACATCTTGGATAAGTAAAACTCTACGGGTACATGATAGCAATTAGTAACAAAACAAATAACTCTTCAAAAAACTGACAGTTTTCAAAAAAAGTAAGGGACTTTAATTAATAAAGGAAAAATAAATTTTCTCTTTTAATAAATTTAACACATAATTCTCTTAATATTTTTTAATAATAATCTACTTTAAAAACAAAATATAATTGGTTTAGCAAGCCATTTTTCAATGATCTTTAATTTCTGTAATACGATACTGATAATAACTTAATAAACTGAACTAAAATAAAATATTTTGTTTTGATTGCGAAGTAGATGAGTGAGCTGTGTGGCTGATGGGTTGTAAAATTCGCTAGTAAAACTGATGGGCAGAAAAATTGAAATTGGGGTGGAGAATAACCTGTGTTGTGAGTTGTTTTGTTTTGTTTTGTTTTGAGTATTTATTATACAATAAAGCAAGGATTATCAAGAATTAGAAAATTGAAATGATAAGACAGCGAGCCGGAACTTGTTTGAAGAAAAATTAAAAATTCGGAATTGGAAGGAGAATGGAGTATTTATCTACCCTATTTAAATTCGGAAAATTTTTCATCTTTTTTTTCTTTCAGGATATGTGCTCATGCACTTTATTCCCCGAAGATCTTCGAAGGCATTCCGATTTAATTGGCTGGAGATTGGAGTTTGGAGAGGCGGTGTGCGTATGTCAAGAAAAGCATTACCAATATCCGACACTGAGTATATATTTTTACAAGATGCCGGTGGTGTTCGGCGTTGTAAAAGGTATGGGTGCTTTGTGCGTCCGTGCATGGGGTATGGGGTGAGGACAGCACCGTTTGTTCACCGGTAGCGGAACACGGCGATATTTCTGTTCCACAAATTGGATACGTGCCGTGGATCTGTCTATCAAAGGTAATGTTATGTAGCATGGCAAGTTCGGCACTGCCATATGCGGATAGTGGACGAGAGATAGCGCCACTGGTGGTTTTTCCTAAGATTCGATTGGCAACGGTAGGCCAAAATAGATTGTCGTTATAACCCCCACTTTCGTTAGGTGCCACGGCCCCTATCAGACCGCTCGCGTGGGGTTTATTTTGATGTGTTGAGCCAGCCAACTCAGACGTCTTGAGGACGAAGAGCAGAAGATACATGTCTTCTACGTATGCAGTGATCTGTCCAGCGCACCGAGACAAGAAAATTTTTTGCGTTTTTTTTTCTTCCTGCAAATCCCCCTTTATTCGGGAGGTGTGGGTGGAGGCGTAGTTTTTTGTTTATTTTTTCCCAATTTACGTAATCCCGCAGGTCGGTTTTCCTCTCACTCTCCGTACATTTCTTTTTTTTTACGTTTAAAGTTCGTTAACGAGGCAAAAATGGTCTGTCTTCCTCATTTTCCACCGGCAACTGTAACTGTAAACTGTAAAATTGTAAGTGTAATTGTAATTTTAACTGTAATTTTAACGCTGAATTCTTGCGTGCCCTCGTTGATTACTATCTTTTCTTCTTAATCGAAATGTGTAGTGTTATGTGCCGTTTGTTTCAATTTGGCTGAATCTTCCTCATCTTACCCCTTCTTTGGTGTGTTTTTTGCACAACTCAAAACCTCGTTACTGCATCAAATTTAAATTTAAGCTAGAGAGAAGCTAGTAAGGAAGTCCTTTTGTTTATTTGTATTTTTTCGTTTCCCGATCGTTTCCCTTCCATTTCTGTTTTCGAACCCTTTTATTTTCTATCTGTGATTTAGACAGCCTGTTCGCCAGTAGCCTTTTGATTGTTTGTTTGTCTTTTTTAAGATTATCAATATTATTTAATATCTTACCTTAACTATCGATAATATAGCCTAATTTTTTCCTCTTTTTTGGACCACCTCAGCTGTACGCAATCTTCCATACTGTGTTCTAGGATAAAATAAGTATTTGTCCTACCTCACCTTTCCCACCACCATCTTTTTCCACAAAACTATACATTGCAACTAGACACGAGGACAACGAAAATTTCTAAATGGATATCGAGCCTACTTTCAAAGGGTACATTGAAGATGAGGATGACGCTTTGCTTATTCTCCAGGCGACTTTGGACGGCAAGTTAAAGCATATACCAAGAAGGCCTTATGAAATAGAAAGACCTTATTTGATCGTATCTGGTAGCATATTCGTTTTCATTGAAGAGATATCGGGCATCAAGAGATGGACTGATGGTGTTTCTTGGTCTCCATCAAGGATATCAGGCAAATTTCTAATATACAAAGAACTCGACAAGGAAAACGCAAGCTCTAATGCTAATGCTACTTCTAGTGGTAGTACTGACTCCACTGTCATTCCGGATGGAACTTCTGGTGCAAGGACTAATCCCTCTTCGTCGAAAATCAAGCTACCTCCTTTGAAGAATCATCAGTTCGATTTACCGCCCACTATGAGTCATTCAAGTTTTGAATCAGAGCAAGATACCTCCATTTCTCCATCAAATCGTTCGAACTTACCATTGAAATATACTGGTCTGGTGAAGAAGACAATATCTGTGAAGCTGAAGAGACCTCCATTTAACTCCATTGAAAATCTACATATTGTCTCCTATTATTCTGTAAAAGATATAAAACAAAACTGTTTAGTGACTCCTAAAGCTTCTCCTTTTTTGAAAGATGTTAGACCTTCACAGGAACTAATTGTCGCGATGGAAAACACAACTTTAGGTAATGTGAAAAATAACTCCACTACCAACGGAAACGGTTCTAATAATATAAACAATAAAAGCAACTCTTCAACTCCTCTAAATACTGTTATTTCCACAAATAACAATAGTGCTAATATAAATGCTGCTGGCAGTAATCAATTTACTAGTGCAAACAAAAATTATTATTATAAAAATGATGAAAGCTCTGGATACCCGATCACTCAATTTGCTCCTGCATTGCCATCGACAACTTTGATGTATACAGCAAATCCGCCTTATATCACACAATCTCCTGATAATACTAACACTACTGGTATGAATACTCATGCTAATAATAACAATAATAATAGTAATAACAGTAGCAATAATAATAATAATAATAATATTAATAATGTTAATAATAATACAGGAAATGGTAACAATCCAAATAGATTCCACAATGCCTCCTTTGCTTATAACACTACTGGTGACTTCATTAATCCGCAACAACAAGGACAAATTTCTTATCCATTTTACTATACAACAATTCCGATAAACAATCCCAACTATTATACCACACAACCTCCAAATCCTGTAGCAAACGCTTCAACGAACGAGAATCAAAGTTATTCCACCTCTTCAACGCAGCACCCTTATTATGGCCATTCTACCGAAAGCCAATCAGCATCAGCAACCACAGGCGCTACTGGCGCTCCTGGTACAACCGAAAACGTGCTTCCTGTATCCAGTATGCAGCCGCTACTCCATCAGGCCAATAATAATAGTACAAGTTCTGCTTCCTCTACAGCTCCTTATCCGGTGTATTCTATGAATGTTAATGTTCCTTACTACAACTCTTCTGGTTCTGCATACAAGAGAGCACAAGACAATACTACCTCTAATACAAATACAGAACCCTCTGGCGCTACAAGTACGAACTCAGGCACAATGCTATCAAATCCTGCATACGCTAATTCTCAACAATACACTCCATCACAGGTGTACTACCAAGGATTCCCACAATATGCCATGGCAAGTGCTCAAAATTCATCCATGTATCAACACCAACACCAACATCCTTTGCCCACAGTGTATCCAATAACAACGCCTCAACAAAATATAATGAACTCTAGCCACGCTTTGAACACTATTGGATCCGACCCTCAACATCACCACTATCAGCAAGAACCCAACGACCACAAAAACTTCGCCATGGGGCATGCGAATAACAATATCTTAAACATCACTAATAATGATACGATGAACAACCTCAATACAAACACTTCAACTACTACACAATAAGTAAATATATCTTAAAAAAGTACTCCGATTTTTTCTTTTTTCTTCCTTCCTTTTTGAGTTTGAGTATTGGGTTTACTCATGAATATGATATCATCATTTTCCATTTATAGTTTTTATATACTTCGCTTCTTTACGTAATCATGCCTTTAATTTCATCTTCATTTGCCTATGGAAAAAAATTATTGCTTTTTGACATTATAGAATACCTTTTACTAAAATATTGTCTCTGTCAACATTTTCTACGAAAGTTACCTTAATGTGTGCATTTTTTTAAAATGCTGTCGAAAATGATTCTCGACCTACCCGTTGGTGGAAAAATGAACCTGGAAAGATAAGCAAATTGGTATATAAGTAAATAAACGTATAATCCGACGAACATCGGAATTAATTGTTCTCAGCTTTTCTCTTCATTGTTTGATGAAGAGCGGGGTATTTATTACAGCTATATAATGAATAATGGAGACAATAAGACGACATTAGAAAACTCAAATAATTCGTCACTACCCAATGGAAATTATACGACTCCTACAAAATTAAATAGGTTGAAAAGGAATGCTGATCCCAGGATTGCTGCAATTTCAGGTGCTTTATCTGGTGCATTATCTGCAATGTTAGTCTGTCCTTTTGATGTTGCGAAAACAAGGTTACAGGCACAAGGTCTTCAAAATATGACCCACCAGAGTCAACATTATAAGGGGTTTTTTGGTACATTTGCTACTATTTTCAAAGACGAAGGTGCTGCTGGGCTTTATAAAGGTCTACAACCGACGGTTTTAGGTTACATTCCCACTTTGATGATTTACTTTTCTGTCTATGATTTCTGTAGAAAATATTCGGTCGATATTTTCCCAAATAGTCCGTTTCTTTCAAATGCTTCTTCTGCAATTACCGCAGGCGCCATCTCTACAGTTGCGACGAATCCGATTTGGGTAGTTAAAACAAGACTCATGCTACAAACAGGTATCGGTAAATATTCTACCCATTATAAAGGTACCATAGACACATTTAGAAAGATCATCCAACAAGAAGGTGCTAAGGCTCTTTACGCTGGTTTAGTTCCAGCCCTCTTAGGGATGCTGAACGTTGCTATACAGTTTCCCTTATATGAAAATCTAAAAATCAGGTTCGGATATTCAGAATTGACTGACGTATCAACAGATGTAACCAGCTCAAACTTTCAAAAGTTAATATTAGCGTCTATGCTATCTAAAATGGTAGCGTCTACCGTGACTTATCCCCACGAAATACTTCGAACTCGAATGCAACTGAAATCCGACCTTCCAAATACTGTACAACGCCATCTCCTTCCATTAATTAAGATCACGTATAAGCAAGAGGGCTTTGCCGGATTTTATTCTGGGTTTGCCACTAATTTGGTAAGAACAGTACCTGCTGCTGTAGTAACACTAGTGTCGTTCGAATACTCTAAGAAGTATTTAACTGCTTTTTTCAAGTAAAGCGGAATAGATAAATGTACACGGCACAAGCTGAGGATCGCAAAGAGCATCTTCTGTAACTGTTTCCACCAGAAAATCTTTGCGTCGACTGTATATTCGAGTTTATGTTAAACTATAAGCAAAAATCAATTAGTTGTAAACCTGTAATGTATTGTAGATAAAAAATAAAGAAAGGGCGTATTCGTTTCGGGACTCTCACTATGTTTCATGGGCGAAGAAATGTGGTTAGGAGGTATATTTAACCCATGAGAATATCTAGAAATTTATATCTCGAATATATTATTTTAAAAAAAATTGTAGCATATTGAGGGTCTTTCTTGCACGAGTGGCAATTTCGGAAAAGCACGAAAATCCAGGTCAGAGAACTAAACAAAAAAAAAATCCACCCAAGTGGTATTAGAATTCAGACCTCCATTTGAAATACAGTATTATTTGAAAAACTACCCATGTTACTCAAACTCATCTAATTCGATTCCCATCTACGAACCAAAGCCTGCCTCATATATATGGCGCATAATCTACATATAAATATATCTAAGTTAAATTTAAGTCAAAGATATCGAGTTTTTCAAAGAACATTTGGCGTATGTGGGGCCATCTGCGCTAATATTTTCAAAATTTGTTTCAATTGAAGGGCCACTTCTTGTGTTGAATTTTGGGGGTAAAAGTTTTTGATAACTAGATGCGTTGTCATTATGAGTTTGAAGTGGTGCTAAAGAATCGCTTTGTGGCTCACTTTCCTCGCAACAACTATTTATGCTTTCCGCTCGTACTTCATCGTATTCCGAAAGAGAAGAGAGCGAGCCATTTTCCTGAACGTTAGCTTCACTAGCAATGATAGCCTTATGCAAAAACTCAAAAAGAAGTGGATAATGTGCCTCATTTATAGAGTCATCCTTCAATAATTGTGCCTTCTTCGGGAGATTTGCGTCCAATGCAACGAAATTGTTTACAATATCTGACACAATACCATCGACACATGCGAGTTCTTCATTCAATGACCCAATCTTTTTTTCCGCATTGGCCAACAGACGGTCATTTCCATTAATGCAATTAGTAGAAACTCGCTGTTTTAAGACGTTTTTGTAACTATGCTCTACTTTTTTTAACGATTTTTTAAGCTGAAGTTCAATTTGTTGCATCTGATTTCGTTCCTTGTCAATATCGCCACTTACAATTTCGTAGATGGATAGAATATCTTTCTTAACTTGTAGTAACTCATACTTAGTGCTATTAAAGATAGCAGCCTGTGTTAATTTTTTATAGGATGCAAGGGGAGGTAAGCTCTTTAAATCCTCGTAAAACGGACTGTTCGCAACGGAATCAAACTCTATTTTTGATTTCCATTTTAGTATACCTTTAGTTAAGTCTGCTACCATGCTAGACACTTCTCTGCTCTCCTCGTATGGTTTGATTAGGTCGCACTCTTCAAATATATATTTGTTGTCATATTCTAAAGAAGCAATCGCTCCCGAAGCAAAACAAAAAATGTTTAGTACTTTGCACTCTAAATGAAAAAAAATTAGAGAATTCAAATGAAAGGAAAAAGGGCAGCAATTGGATTTAAAAAATGTGGAACTTACTAAAAGCATTCACTCTAGTATTCGGAGGTTGTTGTTCCAATGTTATTACATTTGAAACATTAATGAGCAACAGAACAAACAGCATTAATAATCTTATCACGTTTTGTCAATTTTTATTTGTTACATGTCAGGGGCTCCGCAACTTTATAGATCTTCATCGACCTTTCCCTTACTTTAAGCCACTGAAAACTCCTTTCCATGTTTATATCATTACTGTCGTTTTGTTTTATATTTCGTCCACGACGAATAATAACGTATTTAAATACAACATATCCATTCCAATTCATATTGTTTTCAGATGTTTTGGAACAGTCATAACTATGTTTACATGTTGGTTATTAAATGGTAGGAAATACACTAAGATTCAGATTTCATCAACATTATTTTTAACAATTGGAGCTATAATGGCATCGTTGTATAAAGATGTCGACTTTCGATACCAAGATTTGAAATTGCAAGCGTTGAAAATCGGACGTGACCAACCTGTAGATCGCACTTTTATTTTTGGTATTTGTATACTAGTATTTTCATCATTCACATCATCTTTACTTTCAGCATACAATGAACGCACGTATCAAAAATATGGTAAGCATTGGAAAGAGAATATCTTTTACAGTCATTTTTTATCATTACCTCTCTTTCTACTTAATCGAAAACAGTTAATTTACGAATATCAAGTAATGAGAAAGTCTGAAAGGATATTGTGTTTGAATTTTGGGGGAAAGGTTAAAGTCCCGCGAGAAGAAGCTATACTTTTTTTTAATGTATTGACACAATATTTTTGTGTCAAGGGTGTTAATATACTTGCTAGTAAAACAAATGCTCTGACACTTTCCATAACACTACTTGTAAGAAAATTTATAAGTCTTTTACTGAGCGTCCAACTTTTCGGGAACAGCCTATCGTATACTGGCTACATTGGGGTTAACCTAGTATTTTTTGGTGCCTTTGTATACTCGCTTGGATCAATTCGCCCCAGGCAAAAAGATAAAGAAACCGTAGGGAAGATCAAATAAACGCATGTTATAAACTAACCTTAGATCTACTTGTATGATCGTTAACTCCATATTAGTGGTTTTGGTGTAAGTTTAGGCGAAATCGCGAAAAGCTGCCGCTTGGAAGTAAATGAAAAAAAAAAAAAAAAATTCTGCACTTAAACTCATTAATCTTTGGACCTCATTCATAATGGGGTGAGGAAAATACTTCAGCAATGGAACAAAGAAACAACGGTATGCAAAGCTCGCTCTTATGAATTTCAGCCTATATTTTACTTCAACGTGCAGCTATTTCTATTTTACTAACAACTATACATTTTTCTCTCTATATAGTCTTTCAAGCAAAATATAATGAATACAAACAAATTTTAGAGGAGTTGCAAACAAAAATCATAGAATTGGGTCATGACAAAGATGAACATAATATAGTCCTTAAAACACTGAAAGACGCTGAGCCGACGAGGAAATGTTACAGGATGATAGGTGGCGCACTTGTGGAAAGTGATGTTCAAACAAGTTTACCTATTCTTGAAAATAAGAAGGAAAACATAGAAGGCACAATCAGCAAAATGAAAGAAACTTTGATACAAACTGCACAAGAGTTTGAAAAGTGGAAAAAAGACAACAAGATTCAAGTTGTTAAAAACTAAGTCATATATAAACTTTTTCGCTCTACCTAGTTTGACACGAAATATAAATAAACATAATCAAAATACTGTTATGTATTTATATGAGCCATTTATAAAGGATCATAAATGATGTGAGAACGTTTACTAGTTTTTTTTTTTAAATGTTTCAAGTTTCTTGCCAACAGAGGAAGTCGTAACAAAAGAAACAACGAAAAATATCCAAGCAGCGATAACGCCACAAATGGCGCTAATATAAACCCAAGAGTTGCTAATTTCCCAACTCCTTGGGTATTCGTCGTTAGCAAGATGACGGATAGCTTTAACGTCTTTGTCAGTAGTGAATGAAAGGCCAATCTTGCGGTAGTCAGTGAGGAAGGTAAACACACCGTGACGGTCTGGGAGTATAAATTCACCGGTGGTATAGTATTGGATTTCAGAATCATTTCCGCTTGGCGACAATGTAAGACGGTAGTATGGATCCACTTGTCTTAGTTCAAATTGGATGTCATCAGCGATATGTGGTAGCCATTTTTCCCCGTTCCATTCCGAAAAACCTATATTATAAATAACTTTGTCTTTAATCTTGTAGGGCTCTTCATCATAACTAGTACCATCTGCATGTGAGTGAACTGCATTCACACTTTTAATTACAGATTTTTCATTAAATGTCCATTTTAGTAATTCTTTTGCAAATTCATGATTAGAGTCTTGATTTTTGTTCTTTAAGAAATCACTACTACCGATCCACACTAAGCGGGCATTGTTTAAGTTTTGGAAACCAACTACAAGAAATCCTTGAGACCCGCTGGTCCAAGAGTTGCATTTTCCTTTGGACTCGGTAAAGGATGTTCTAGGAGCATTTAAAATTGGTACGATTTGTTCACGGTTTTCTAATAAAGCAGCTGAACTTTCCCCAAAAACAAATTTCTCGCTTTTTTTGGCGTTGTAAACATGTTTGTTCAGAAGGTGGTCTGAAGAAACAACTAGCCCTTCTGAAGAAGATGAAAAATAGTCACGAATAACGTGTCCTTTTGGACTTGGATAAATACCTAATTCATTCAAAAATAAACGAATAGTATTTGGAACAGCACCAGGAGAACTCATGCATAGAATATTACCTTCATTTTCAAAAAATTTAATCAACTGCTTGACTGGGATTTGTCTAGCCAAATTCTTGCCTCCTTTGGTAGGAAAAACGATGATGTTATCATATAATCTTTGCTCTTTATCATACAAATCCACAGCAGTGGAAGTACTGTTGATATCCAAATATTCAAGTTTGTAATTCCTTTGTTCCAGATCCTTTAAATAGACTGAGTAGTCCTCTAACGGTTCTGTTGATTGGTCGTAAAGAACAAGCGTTCTTGAACTTTGTTTGCTCACAGCGAAAATGGCCTGGAGAAGGATACATAGGAAAAAACTCCAATTGATCCGCATCCTGAATAATTAAAAACTAATAATTCAAAATTTGTGCCGTCAATGATAGTGGTCAACTCGATAACCAATTTGGTTGACTATAGAGTTCTTTAAAGGTTTCCTCTTTTCAAGAGGCGTGATTGTTGTTTTTTAAGCGTAACTTACAATAATGCGTTATGCGGTAACCCGCCCTGAAAATATTGTAAATAGGTTATGGGACATCTTTCAATTTAAGTATACTAATATGTATCTATAAGACTATATGAGCTCCTATCATCATCCAAAGGTCTCACCCACCGTTTTATTTTTTATAAGTTTCTGGCAACCATGATTCATCAATTTTCTTGACAGTGGCATTTTTCTTGGAAGGTCTTTGGTTTGTTTTAGACTTCATGTAGTAATAACTTACACCCCCGATGATGGCCAAGAAGATGACCTGAACAGACAAAAACTGTGGGTTAAAGAAAGAAATGGGTGGGCTTACAATTTCGAATAGGGTTGGTGGTGCCGCAATTCTCACGACTTCGTCGAATCTAGAGGCTAATAAAAATGGAATTAAAAAGTATTGTCCTTCCGGTAAATTCAACGTAACATCTTGTCCGAATTTTGATGTTCCGTTGACCTCTATTTCGTAGGGCCCAACATTAGCACCTGTAATGTCCGCCACAGGATAACCTTGTGGATATGTAACAATTGTTCCGTTGACACCAAAAATTGTGATATTAGTATCTTCCCAGTTAGTAACGTTATAGGCAAGGGTAGCGGTGTCCTCAGCGTAAAACTCAAGGAAACCATCCTGGTCATTTGGTTCCTTTCCAACGACATCATATTTCACCTCTATATTAATAGAAGGTGGCGCTACCGCTTCTACAACGTCCTGTTCGTGTTCCACATTATCGCTGTTGTTAGCTGATGTAGCAGCACAGAGACAGCTCAAAACATTCAATACAGTAAATCCGATCAACTTAGAAAACTTCATAGTCGCCAGTTATAGAGAAATGATGGTAAACTTTTTACTTGTGCAATTTTTTTAACCATTAGTGTTTACTTGTTTTTCCAGAATTTGGAACTTCGTCAAATCCTCTTGAAGTTCAGTGACAAAATCACTTACCCGGCTACCGTACCATCGTAAACGTGAATAAATAAGGTGGTGGCATGAACTCATCCTAGCCTCAAAACACATCACATAATGGCGCTGCATACAACGCCATCAATAATTATATACATTAGTGATTATCATACAGAGTAATTATGTAGTATATAGGTAGGCAATCAGCGGCAAGGTCTTCCATGACGAAAGTCGCGATAATGAAAGTCGATAGTGATTTTCTGTTTTCTGTAAGGTCTGAAAACATGGCTTTTTATCATGATATATTGCTTTAAAAATAATGAGATCTGACACCATACGCTGACAGCAACAAATACTACTTGCTGATTCTCAATTATTCATGAACTTAGTTGTACCCATTTTTCTCTTTAAGGCATAAATGACTAGGCTTGATAATACCATCAGTTGAAAGTTATCGTGTACCCCTATATAACTCTAGCACTTCGTAGTGTCTGTCATTAATTCGTGAGGACATAATTTTAGAGGTTCAACATCCCCGATGTTCGATATTGGTAAAGAAAGATATATCCATTTCTATTCTTAACCTCTTTCTGTCTTTACTAACTGTAAAATTTATCTACCACTGTTACTTGTAAAGTAAGCAACCTTCTACCCTAGGGATATATCACAGTCCCCTTCCTTAAAGGAGGAAAGCTTGTCTGCCATAAAGCCCATTCTAAAAAGATTTAGTGAGAGCGTTCGATTGCGAAGAAAAGTACGATAAAAAAAAAAAGCCTGGGAGCTTCGAAGATAAATCTGTACTACGTGCCCTATATATGCGATATGTTTTATCTATGACTATTAAGTCTCTAAATGACTACTAAAATATTAACACAAACATACAATAATATATTACCTATCAAATTTATATTAGTCACGTGTAAGAAAAATCATTTTTTTAAAGTTTTTTTTTTCATTTGAGAATAATTATTTTTAAAACATAAATATGTAAATTAAATTCCAGGTGTTTCAGAATTCCGAAGGAAAAAAAATGTTTAAGTCAAGGAAAATGTTTTTATATGGGTAACTCGAGTTTTTTAGGGCAGGTTTACCCCTGATTTGTTAGAAAGTTCACCTAAAGTTAACCATTCCCTAAAGTACGATGTTACAGTTAAGAAGTATAATACGTGGGCCTAATATAATAATCAAGGAATACCGTATATCGTTAGTTACCTCGAGAAGTCTTTTTTGCTACAAAAATGATACGCTTTATTCTGATTAACTGCGAGAAAAAGACAAAGAAAGGTTTTGATTACAAGTTTGGCTCAAACGTAGAACTAAGATTTTACTATTTCAAAGGTACACACTGCCGATTTAATGTTAAAAGCAATTTGATGGTGGCTAAGTCAGAATATGATAGCAACAAAAGGTAATCTATATGTCCTGCATCAAAAATGGACCCTTTTGGATGGATAAAAAAAGAAATCTAAATTTAGAAGAGCAGCCAGACTAAAGAGTGGGCAACACAGTAAGGGTTTTCTGAAAAAAGTTGATTAGCTTGAAAAAAAGAATTAGATAGTGATGTATGATGGATGACTCCACAATCGTGGTCGAAAATTGAGCTAATATGAGTATATTGAATATATACACGTGTAGCGGTTTTATTTTTACAACATAGGGGAATCACTTTATTTCGCGTATTTTTGTTTTCGTTCTGCATATGCAAACGCGGCAAGAACTGCCTGCACGGACCCGAAGAAAAAATCGTGCACCGCAGTTTAAGACGATGTGCTCTTCTCTCCCTGAGAATAGGAACTTCTATGATATGTCAGAACAAGAGTACTTCCTCAGCTACTTCCTCACCGCTGACTCACTGATTCTTTTACGAAAAGTTGGGCAGTACCTACTAACTTGGAAAAGGATCGCGAAAAAGGAAGACAACACAAGGTATTCTACTTTTCGAACCCTGGTCCTCGGATGATTTAATCATGCGAGGTCTAAAATGGCCGGACCGCCAGCATGCAGCAAAACGGTGAAAAAATGCGTGCGCGTGTCCCGTGCCACGTGCTTTTAACCTAAATAGGATACAAACTATCGGCTTATCTTGAGACACGCTCTCGCAAGACGATGAGCTACTGGCATTTTGAGTTGCTATTCAACCATTTAAGGTATCTCAAAATGAGGCTCCGCCGCCACTGCAAAAGTCTAACTTTTTTTCCTTAGGTCTTGAGTTTCTTCTTTTGAAAAATGTTGCAATGCAAAAGGCAAGGTTATATCAAGGAGGTATTATAAAAGGGACTCGTAACTGAAATAAACGATATTCGCAAAACTAAATGTCTTATCTTGCGTCCTATCCTCGAACGCAGTAACCTTGCGTTATTTAACCTTAGTTCAAGAAAAGTTACCGTGCGTAAAAAATGTTGGCACTTCGGAGATTTATATTAAACCGAAGGTCTTTGAGATCGTGTACTATACCGGTTCTAGTCGGGGCCTTAATCATTATTTTTGTGCTATTCCAACTAGTTACACACCGGGATGATGCACTTTTACAGTCTCTACGATCGAGCAATGTAAACGGTACAAAAAAAGCAACGCTGAACGATTCCGATCGTAAAGTACTTATTGAGGCTTTCGGCTCCCCCGAAGTCGATTCAGTATATAGTATTCCAGTATCCCCACTTGAATTGGTTCCATTTTATGACCAGTTTATAGATGCCAAAAGGAATTCTAGTTGGTTACTCAATAGAAAGAGCTATTATAAACATTTCAACGAATTAAGCTTGACTGATAGATGTAAATTTTACTTCCGGACGCTGTACACGTTAGATGATGACTGGACTAATAGTGTTCAGAAACTAATGTACAGCATCAATGATGATGAAGAAATTGACGAAGTTAAAGATTCAGAGGGAAAGCCAATGGATGAGAAATCCGAGAAGCTATATCGCAGGAAGAATGATATGTTCCTAGGATTTGAGAGAATAAGAGCTTATGATAAATGTTTTATGCAGAATAATCCTGTTAATGTTCAGGAAATTTTTCCAAAAAGTGATAAAATTTCGAAAGAGAGGGTTCAATCAAAATTAGTCAGAACATTAAATTCTACCTTCCCTGATTATGATTCAAACAATTTTAAGAAATACGACCAATTTGAATTCGAGCACAAAATGTTCCCGTTCATAAATAACTTTACTACAGAGACTTTTTATGAAATAATTCCAAAAATCACATCACCTTTTGGAAAAGTACTAGAGCAAGGTTTATTACCCAAGTTCAATGATAAAACAGGTAAAGTGGACGAGTACTTCAAATATGAATATAATCCAACAAAAACCTTCTGGGCAAATTGGAGGGACATGAGCGCCAGAGTAGCCGATCGTGGTATTGTATTGAGTTTAGGTTCTAACCAATTTTCATTAGCCGTTAAGTTTATTGCTGCCCTAAGGTTTGAAGGGAATACATTACCAATCCAAGTTGTCTATAGAGGCGATGAGCTATCGCAAGAACTAGTGAACAAACTTATATACGCTGCCAGAAGTCCTGATTTCAAACCAATAGAAAACAAGTACGATAATTCTACTAATGTTCCACAAGAAATTTGGTTTTTAGATGTCTCTAATACCATACATCCTAAGTGGCGAGGTGAGTTTGGTAGTTATAAAAGTAAATGGCTAGTTGTTCTACTCAATCTTTTGCAAGAATTTGTCTTTTTGGATATTGATGCCATCAGTTATGAAAAGATTGATAACTATTTCAAGACCACAGAATACCAGAAAACAGGAACAGTCTTTTTCAGGGAAAGAGCTCTGAGAGAAAACGTACATGAAAGATGTATTGCTAGATATGAAACTCTATTACCTAGAAAGCTTGAGTCCAAAAATTTTCAGAACTCACTTCTTATCAATCCTGATCATGCTCTCAATGAATGTGACAATCTTTTGACCACAGAAGAATACATATTTAAAGCCTTTTTTCACCATAGAAGACAGCACCAGCTAGAAGCTGGTTTATTTGCTGTAGATAAATCAAAACATACGATACCTCTAGTGCTTGGTGCTATGATTCATTTGGCCAAACATACAGCTCACTGCACACATGGTGATAAAGAGAATTTTTGGTTGGGGTTTTTAGCCGCAGGTCATCCTTATGCACTACAAGAAGTGTATTCCGGGGCTATTGGTGATTATGTAAAAAAAACTGACCTTAACGGAAAGAGGCAAGAAGCTGCAGTCGAAATATGCTCAGGGCAAATAGCACATATGTCTACTGATAAGAAAACATTACTTTGGGTAAATGGTGGGGGGACCTTTTGTAAGCACGAGAATGCGGCTAAAGGCGATTGGGATAAAGACAACGGCGATTTTACAAAATTCAAAAATCAATTCAATACTCTGGAAGAAATGGAAGAATATTATTACCTAACTCCAATTAGCAGCAAATACGTGATCTTACCTGATCCAAAATCGGATGATTGGCATAGGCCTTCGGCGG
The DNA here is from genome assembly GCF_002079055.1 of Saccharomyces paradoxus. NCBI lineage: Eukaryota > Fungi > Ascomycota > Saccharomycetes > Saccharomycetales > Saccharomycetaceae > Saccharomyces > Saccharomyces paradoxus. Next base: position 153,250 of record NC_047491.1, read on the forward strand.
GAGCTTGCGGCGGTTATATATGGTGTGCAACTCACAAAACCCTCCTGAAACCATATAGTTATACCCATAGAACTACTCACGGGCAATTAGTCCCTCTAGATAGTGACCAGCGTCTATATATTGACGCTGTTAACACTGTTTGGTCACATACTAATAAAGACAAAACCAGATCATTTACTGAAGATGAGATTAAGGAATTAGAAAATCTGGGACACGAACAAAACTAGATCACATTTAGCCAGTGTTTTTTCCTAACTGTTTATTGATACTCGCCTTCGTAATCATGTATAATAAGCATATTGAATATAGTTTCTTTTCTGCTGCAAACTAAAAATGCGAATTTCAGTTTTTTAAGAAATTTGTTCATTACACTAGCGATAGCGACTTCCACTGAAACTTCCTCACTTTACATAGACTTCTAGAAAGGTAAGTGACGCGCAGTCACTTGAGGAATTCACAATGTTCTCAATCGTTTTGATAAATAAAAGTAAGACATATTAGCATAATGCCGTATATAACTCTGACTAAATTCAAACTTCAGTATAAGTACGGTCCATAATAGTATTTGCTGAAGAACTTGAATAAATACGTATCCGTTGCCTCCATTTTCCTTTTTAAGCTTTTAATAATCTTCTTTCCTTTTTTTTTAACAGGCGTCATATTTTCTATCTCATAGAAAATCTACATACAGGGAGCAGTTAAAAACTTTTACCCTAGACAAAATTAACGAGCCATCTAACTGTATTAAAAATGACATTTGAGTACCTATGATGATGGACATTCAATGATAATCGTTATATTCATAATAATGCTTTCTACTATATACATGGTTATACAATAATCTCCTGGGTAATTTATTGTCATATTCAATTGATGTCTACATACTACACCGTGTTCATTTCGCGTGTTTGGTGCCAAGGGACAATAAATCAAATATTATTCTACATTTATTGTATTGCTGCTGTTGCTACGAATGATTTGATTGCAACAGTTATTTCTACAATGTGGACCATTCAGTCGAATATATGTAAGCAAGCCAGGCCATATATTGAGACAGGCGACTTGCTTAACCTTGCTTTGATCTCCAACAGCATGCCAGCAATAAAAGACTATTGGTTGTTATATAATTAGTTTAAGAGTTACCCGTACATATAACTTCCATGTAAATTTTTCATTAAAAACTTTCAGAGTGAGAAAAGAAAAAAAATAGGCGATGAGTTAAACTTAAAGTAATCGTCATTACTCATCAGAAGGAGAGTACAAAGTATTGAGCTTATCGCCAGACTGCAAGTATACCATCTAAAAAAAAGGGCAAACAATGACATCCGTAAGAAAAAGAAAGATGAACAGATCTTCTGTTGGAAAGGCAACCAGGAGAACTAAAGACAAACAAAGGAAGATTAACATCCAGTCCAATCCAATTATTGCAGCAAACTGGGACTATTCCCTGACGATGGCACAAAATTATAAGAAGTTAGGGCTAAGAGCCAAGTTGCAAACACCGGCGGGCGGCAAAGAGGCCGATTTAAGTAAAGCAGTTAAAAGAGTGCCATTAACGAAGTCTGTGTTGGATGAAGACGAAGATGAAGATGAGGACAAGCAAAATGATTATATCGGGGCTAGCGTGGAACTCGATGAAAATGAGATTCCAGAGGGTGAGGCAAGGATACAGCGTGACAAGAATGGTGATGTTGTAAGAGTTGTTTACGGTAAGAAAAAAATTTTTGATGTTGATGAGGATGTTGACAAAATAAAAGCTAGGGATGCCACTAAGGGCACTGAAGTGGTTAGGCAATTAGAAGAACTTGCGGCTAGACCAGTTATTAGAAAGGAACGCTGTCAAAGTGAAAGGGAAGAAGAATGGTTGGAAAGATTATATAAGAAACATGGTGATGATTACAAAAAAATGTTCTTCGATAAGAAGTTAAACATCTATCAACAATCTGAGGGCGACTTGAAAAGAAGGTTATTGAAGTGGAAAAAAAGAAACGGCATCGTATCGAAATAGCCAATAACAACTACCAACCAAATCTCACGTAATATATATATATATGTAGTTTCATGCATCAATATCAAGTATATTAGATGAGCGGTAAGATATGTTTGACATCTCTATTTTATTCTATAATGAGAACGTGGAAACAAATAGAAAAACTGTAACATGAAGCAGAGTTCAAATAATAAATATAATATTTCTCTATTATAAATATAAAATAAAGAGTTAAAAATAAAGGAAAAATGGGAAAAGTGAGCTAATTTGGCTCCACAAAGGCTCTATAAGTAGTAAAAGCCTCATCTTCAGCTTCCAAATCAACAGGCAAATGTGGAGCAATGAAAAAGACAAAGCCGGGTTCAGCCTTTAATTTTTGGCCATCTGCTTTGATGTAACCATTACCCTTTGTAGTGATCAAGATGCTTGGACCATCAACGCCTTCAAAATGCCTTTGACCAAGTTTTTCATCAAAAGTAGTTTCCAATACAGCAAATTCTTCGATTGGAGGGTTATATAATATTGACTTCCCATTACCAGAAGATCTATCGAACTTTAAAGGCTGCATTTTTTGCTTGTCCACAGGATCATATGTATAGGTTAACATGGAGACCAAGTTTTTGACATCCTTGAATTTTGGAGTGAAGCCTGCTCTAACTACGTTGTCGGAAGCAGCCATACATTCTATAATATCACCGCTAATATAGGCATGAGGATCTTTGGCTCTTAAAAAGATGGCTTCACCAGCATTCAATCTGCAATGATTCAACAACAAACATCCACAAAACAAACCCACGTCATCAGGGAACTGTTCATTCAGTCTTTGAATTAGTTCTGGTAAATCTGTTTTGTTAAAATCCGATGGAGAATTCTTTGATCTTTCGACCAAGGAGCGAGCTTGAGTCTTGATTTCATCATCAGAAGCGTTCATGACTTTACTGAAAACAGCTTGCAATAGCTTTTTGTTTTCTTCATCCTCTGGTGAACCTTTCTGAGCAGAGGGTTGAACGTTATCAATGAAATTCCTGGAAGTTTCTTCACCAACAATGTTGCGCAATTCTGGGATACGTTTCAACTCATCTGCAATCTCTTGCAAAGGCTTGAACCCACAAAAACCTTCAAAGTCAGTGACAGCGATAGCCATTTCAGGCTTGTGATTATCGTCAGGATAGTTCTTAGGATCCTGAGCGTGCAATGTTTTACCCAAAGCCTTGTCGGGATGCGCTTGAATGGACAAGACTTTTCCAATGGACAAAACTTTGAAAAGGAAGGGCAACTCATTCGTGGCATGGAACTTATCAATGATATCCTTGCCTAACATGGTAGAAGGGTTTTTAGAGATGATATCTCTCAAGGATTCCTTAGACTCATGGTTGTAGGATGGCATCTTGCTGTGGGTACCCATCCATAGCTCTGCATACGGTTTGTCTTGTTCAATTTGAACAGAAGGGTCAGAGTGGGCAGCGAATTGAGCAACAGCTGAAGAGGAGCCGATCTTACCCCAATCGTATTGTTGGTAGCCTATATAGAGTCGTACGCGTTAGTTAGTGTACCAAAAAAAAAGAATGATTAGAAATATTTGAGGAAGAATGGCACATACCTGCGTCTAGTCTAAATAACTTATTGGACATGCTTTAATTTCCTGGTGTGATGTTCTTTACGTGTTCAATGTTGAACGACAACAACGAAACAAACATGTATGCAGAAATATACTAAAATTGCGACGTGTATATATAAAATACGTAAACCGCGGCGAAAAAAGACACGGACGCGACAAAAATACTACAAACAATTAAGCAGCATGATATGGGTGCTGTACTTCAAGACAAAGGATGATCAGATTCTTAAAAGAAGGGAGGTAGTAGACTAACAAAGTGCTCTTGTAAAAGTACAAGACCTGCCCATAGAACGTCATTACTGGCATCTTCTTGTAATAAGCGTTCCATGGCAAATATTCTTACGCTTGTCGCGCGGCACGATATCAATGCGGGGTTTACGCGATATAATGTAAAATGCAGCTGTTGGTGGCGAACTTAGCAGAGGATCGGCACACATGTGAGGAAGAAAGGATGGACCGCATAGAAGAGTACAAGTAACAATGAATGGATTAGTATTAGGTGCTTCAGGTTTATGTGGAGGCGGGTTTCTGAGACACGCTCAGGAGGCTCCCCAGTTCTCTAAGGTTTACGCTATCTTGAGAAGGGAACTGCCCTTCCCAGCCACTGATAAGGTTGTAGCCATAGCAGAAAAGGATAATTCGCAGTGGTCAACATTGATTACCGATGAAATGCATCCGCAGGTGCTATTCACTGCATTGGCAACGACGAGAGCTGCCGCGGGTGGTTTGGACAAGCAGTACAAGATCGATCATGACTTAAACATACAATTGGCCCAGACTGCCAAGGAAAAAGGATGCGAAACGATCGTTCTCGTGTCTTCCGCTGGCGCTCATCCGGACTCCAGGTTCGGCTACATGAAGATGAAAGGTGAGATTGAACGCGATATCATCGCTCTTAATTTTAAGCACACTATAATTTTACGTCCAGGCCCTCTTCTAGGTGAACGGAAAAATTCTAAGCAAAGCGGATTTGGTGGCAATCTGACTGCTGCTTTGGGCACTCGCTTGTACCGTTCCAGATTCCAGAGTTGGTTGGGCTACCCAGTCTACGGCGATGAGGTGGGAAAAGTTGGTGTTCATTTGGCGTTGAATCCTTCTGGGAAGGACAAAGTTCAGTTTGTATCGAGTAAGGACATTCTTGACATCTCCGGTTCCCTCGGGAAGATTACTACATGAACCTACTAATGGTTTCTTCTCCTACCTATTGTTGTATTTACTGTAACGTACTTTTGCGCGCGCACGGGTTCAATGAATTACGCATTTTCAACAACTTCACACAATCATAGCGTTTTTTACTTTTTCGCCTCTTTATTTTCTTTTCAAGAAGTGATGATAAATAGAAATTTGTCGTCATGATACTTTATTAGTATATATCGTGTTTGCGTTTAGCTGTATAAAGTAGAATATTATATCTAGCGTGGCTTTTATTATCTTCCCGTTTGCCCTCTTATGCTTATAGAAAACACTAATGATCGGTTTGGTATCGTCATAGACGCAGGGTCTTCGGGTTCGAGAATTCATGTGTTTAAGTGGCAGGACACGGAGTCACTTCTTCATGCAAAATACCAGGACTCTGAATCCATATTTCAATCAGTACCCCATATCCATCAAGAAAATGACTGGACTTTCAAAATAAATCCAGGCTTATCGACTTTTGAAAAAAATCCCCAAGATGCGTACAAATTTCACGTCAAGCCATTAATAGATTTTGCTAAAAAAATTATCCCTGAATCACATTGGTCGAATTGTCCTATTTTTATTCAGGCCACCGCGGGCATGCGTCTCTTACCTCAAGACATACAATCTGCCATTTTGAATGGTTTGTGTCAAGGGCTCAAACACCCTTCAGAATTTTTAGTTGAGAATTGCTCCGCACAAATTCAAGTCATTGATGGTGAAACCGAAGGGTTGTATGGCTGGCTCGGCTTAAACTATCTATATGGACATTTCAATGACTATAATCCGGAAGTTCCTGATCATTTTACTTTCGGGTTCATGGACATGGGCGGCGCCTCTACTCAGATTGCATTTGCACCGCATGACCTAGAAGAAATAGCTAGACATAGAGATGACATCGCCACCATCCTCTTGAGGAGCGTTAATGGAGATTTACAGAAATGGGACGTTTTTGTTAGTACATGGTTAGGGTTTGGTGCCAATCAGGCTAGGAGAAGGTACTTAGCTCAGTTGATAAATACCCTTCCAGAAAATACGAATGATTATGACAATGATGACTTCTCTACAAGGAATTTAAATGATCCATGTATGCCGCGGGGAAGCAACACTGATTTTGAATTTAAAGATACCACTTTTCATATTACAGGTTCGGGGAATTATGAACAATGTACAAAATCTATTTATCCCTTACTTTTAAAAAACATGCCTTGTGATGACGAGCCGTGTTTGTTCAACGGTGTCCATGCTCCTCGAATAGATTTTGCCAATGATAAATTCATAGGTACTTCCGAGTATTGGTACACTGCCAACGACGTATTCAAATTGGGGGGTGAATACAACTTTGACAAATTTAGCAAAAGCCTAAGAGAATTTTGCAATGCCAATTGGACGCAGATATTAGCGAACAGTAATAAGGGCATGTATAATTCTATTCCGGATAATTATTTGAAAGATGCATGCTTCAAGGGCAATTGGGTTCTTAATATACTTCATGAAGGGTTTGATATGCCTCGAATAGATGTCGACGCCGAAAAAGTCGACGATAAGCCTTTATTTCAAAGTGTGGAGAAAGTTGATGAACGAGAATTATCGTGGACATTGGGCAGAATTCTACTTTATGCTTCAGGAAGCATATTGGCAGGTAACGATGACTTCATGGTGGGTATTGCGCCCAGTGAAAGAATAACTAAACTCACTGGTAAGAAATTTGTACCTGGCAAGTTACTTGAGCCGGATCAACCACGCAAGCAAAGCTCTAGTCTTTCTACTAAAGGGTTTTTGATGTGGTTCTCAATAATTTGTTGTATATTTTACTTGATCTTTAATAGGTCTCACACGATCAGAAGACGTTTTTCCGGATTATGTAATATGGCCCAGGACTTCAAGACAGGTATAAGGAGAAAGTTAAAATTTCTAAGGAGACCAGATCCATTTTCCAGATTGGAGGAAGGTGAAATTGGAACAGATGCAGATAGCTTTAAAGATGTGTACAGGATGAAGAGTAGCAGTATGTTTGATCTCGGTAAGAGTTCGGCTACAATGCAAAGAGAGCACGAGCCACAGAGGACAGCAAGTCAATCCGCTAATCTCGCTTCGTCAAACATACGACCTGCGTTTTCCATGGCTGATTTTTCCAAATTCAAGGACAGTAGGCTATACGATTGAATACGGTAGAGAAATTTGCGCATAAATAAACATACACTTTCTCTCACATGTATATATATGTATATCTAGCGAAGGACCATAGTGTTTCATTCGCGGTGATTCACGTCACTCTAAACGTCATTTCTGGATTTTTTTCTTTTTGAAATTTTTTTCTCACAGCTACTGAAAATTTTCGAGCGAAGCGATGAGATGAGCTAATTATATCAAAAGGAAACTGAACTAGCAATATTTTGGTATATACAAAGACAAGGAGATAGACAAACAATCGCGTCTGTAATATTTACGAAATGAGGGTCAGAAAGCGTCAATCCAGAAGAACATCTACTAAGTTGAAGGAAGGTATTAAGAAGAAGGCTTCTGCCCATAGAAAAAAGGAAAAGAAGATGGCGAAGAAGGATATTACCTGGAAATCGAGGTCTAAGAAAGACCCTGGTATCCCTTCTAACTTTCCTTATAAGGCTAAGATCCTAGAAGAAATAGAAGCCAAAAAAATGAAGGACTTAGAGGAAAGAGAGCTTGCCAAACAACAACGATTGGAGGCTAGGAAAGCTGCCAAGGAACAAGGTTTTGACGCGATGGATGAAGACGTCATAGGTGAAGATGAAAATGGATTAGCAGCTTTGGTTGAGTCTGCTCAACAAGCAGCTGCTGAATACGAGGGCACAGCTTCTAATGATGTAGACGCTGGTGATGATGAATTAGATGTCATTGATTATAATATTGATTTCTACGGTAACGATGTAGAAGGCGAATCAGAACTTGAAAAATCCAGGAAGGCTTATGACAAGATTTTCAAATCGGTAATCGATGCTTCTGATGTTATCCTATATGTTTTAGATGCCAGAGATCCAGAAGGTACAAGGTCAAGAAAAGTGGAAGAAGCCGTCTTACAAAGTCAGGGTAAAAGACTGATTTTAATATTGAACAAAGTTGATTTAATTCCCCCATATGTATTGGAACAATGGTTAAATTACTTAAAGTCCAGCTTTCCCACAATCCCATTAAGAGCTTCTTCTGGTGCAGTTAATGGAACTTCTTTCAACAGAAAGCTAAGCCAGACTACTACTGCAAGCGCACTATTAGAGTCCTTAAAAACTTACTCTAATAACAGTAATATGAAGAGGTCTATTGTAGTAGGTGTTATTGGTTATCCAAATGTTGGTAAATCGTCTGTTATTAATGCACTTTTAGCTCGCCGTGGTGGCCAATCAAAGGCTTGCCCAGTCGGTAATGAAGCGGGTGTTACTACCTCCTTAAGAGAAATTAAAATTGACAACAAGTTGAAGATTCTAGATTCGCCTGGTATATGTTTCCCAAGCGAAAATAAGAAAAGATCGAAGGTTGAACATGAAGCTGAGTTGGCTCTTCTGAATGCTCTACCGGCAAAACACATTGTTGATCCATATCCAGCTGTCTTGATGTTGGTAAAGAGACTAGCTAAATCTGACGAAATGACAGAGAGTTTTAAGAAACTCTATGAAATTCCTCCTATTCCTGCTAATGATGCTGATACGTTTACAAAACATTTCTTAATTCACGTCGCTCGTAAAAGAGGTAGATTAGGGAAGGGTGGTATTCCAAATCTTGCCAGTGCCGGCCTTTCTGTCTTAAATGACTGGAGGGATGGTAAGATTCTTGGTTGGGTTTTACCAAATACATCGGCAGCTGCATCTCAACAAGATAAACAAAATCTAAGTACTATAAGCACTGGCGCAAAACAAGCTCCAACAGCAGTAAATGAGTCCACCATTGTATCCGAGTGGTCCAAAGAGTTTGATTTGGATGGATTGTTTAGTTCTCTTGATAAGGCCATAGATGCTAGCAAAGATCAAGATACAATGATGGAATAGATAAGTCATATGTAAGATTATTTTATGTAAGGGGTTTTTCTTATTTTTTCTTTATCTTTAAATAACATTACTGTAAATTATAGGTGTGCTCTTAAACTCTTTATTATAAATCTGAGTTTTTTTTAGTTTTGCTACTCTCTTGCTCACAGTACCATGAAAACATTAAAAAGTTCTAACTTTTAATTTGTTTTTATATAGGATATGTCGCAATGCAAGACGAATGGCAGAGATACCATGAATTATGAAATTGGGGACAGACTCAAGATTGGCGGTCATTTTTGCACAGTCAAATTTATTGGTGTCATTAAGCCGTGGCCTTCCATTAAAGCTTACGGGGTAGAATGGGATGATCACAGTCGGGGAAAAAATTCTGGAACGATAGATGATATACACTATTTTGACGTTCACATTCCTAATTCAGGATCATTTCTAAAGGAATCTAAGATTAAATCTTCAAATGTACACAGAATTACGTTTTACGAAGCATTGTCAGAAAAGTATGGAAGCTCAAGTAACAGCATTAATAGCCTATCTATAGGCAACAAGAGGATTGAGAGTTTGGGATTCGATGAATTAGATGCGAGAAATAAGAATTTCAAGAAGCTAAGAAAAATAGCATTGCGAGATTCAGATATCGCTATACTGTTTCGAAGCCAGGATGAGTTAAACTATGTAGTACGAGAATGTGTGAGTATCAGGGACCTTGATTTATCGTTGAATCTTTTGACGGATATCAATTCTTTATGTGAGTTCATAGAACCTTTGAAAAGCTTAGAGAGCCTTAATTTATCTCAAAATAAACTTTCAAAAGGTTGGGATAACTTGAAAAAATATGATCTATCACATATCAAAACTTTGCGTCTGTCCTCCTGTGATTTGAGTTATGAACATGTTGATAAGCTACTGAAAAGCTTCAGCGCACTGAAAATGTTAGATTTAAGCTATAATAACCTGACCGGTGTGGGAATTCAGAATTTTAAGACTGAAATACCGCGTACTTTAGAGGAATTGAACATTAGTGGAAATAATCTTGTATCGTTTCCACTCTTTCCAACAGATTTGACATTGAAAGGTTTGAATATCTCCGATAATCAAATTTCTAGGACACCAAGTATTGCTATTTATTCTATTGAATCCTTAGATATAACAGATAACAAATTCAAGGAGAGAAAGGTGATAGATGATTTGAATATGGCATTTCCCTCGTTGAGGAATATCCATCTGAGTGGTAATGAATTGAAATATAACGGAAATGATGTTAACGTTGAAGAGCAGGCTACTTTTTATGAAGTACTCGCAAGGTTTGATCATGTGATGGTGTTGAATGGATCAATATGTAATATAAAAACCAGAAGAGAGGCCGAAATGTTTTTTATTTCTAAAGTTGTGAATAACGAACTGGACTATGATACCAATCTGCCGCGTTGGTCACGTCTCATCAAGTCGCATGAAATTGATACAAATAAATTAAATTTGAACAAAAGCAGAGTAACACGACAATCTCTTGTATTAAAGATAAAGGTTAGGGCTGGTAAGGAGCCGAATGGTGATTTAAACTATTGGGTTCTCCCCAGTTTTACAGTACGGTATGTCAAGAGTATAATATGTCGAAAGCTAGAACTCGACGTACTGAAGGTCAGGTTATTTCACGAAAATTCTAAAGGAATGATAAACGAAATTAACCATAATTTTCGCCCTATCTCAGATTTTAATATTGTGGACGGAGATATTATTCATGTTTACTTCACCAGTAAATAGCAAGAGCCGACAGAATGTTAACAACTACCATATTCACAGAATTATAATCAATCGCGGCTATTAGCATATTTAGAAAATCAGGAAATAGCCTTTTAGATCATAAGCAGATGCTACTGTAATTTTTTGTTTATTTTATTATGTAGTAGGTAAATTGTAAAGTAGTGTTGACTGGCTCCATCTGTTACTCATTACTCAACGCTGAAATTCCATAAGGGGTCTCCCAAGTGGTGAATCAATTCTATGGAATGACCTTTGTTTATGGATTTAATTTCTTCAGTACTCATCATCAACTCACCAATAGCCAATGCGTTTTCTTTATTTTCGGCATTTATGACTACAATCGTACCTTTCTCGTAGCCGGGAGCAGGTGGCAAGTCGGCACCTGCAGAAGTTAAGCCAGGGCACATAATATTAGCACCTGAGAGAACAAATTTAATGGCACCTCTGTCAACTTGAACAGTTGGATAAGCTTCTGGAAATTTATGCACCAATTTCAGACTTGGAATCAGCTCATCGAATTTTTGGAAAAAAAGAACTTCACCATCAACGGAATACAATTGGATCTTGTCTTCACATTTAATCAACTCAATTTGACTCTTCTTGGGAATTAACTCATCAATAATATCTTCTAGTTTAGGGTACTGCTTGACCAGTTTGGCCTTTAAAGTTCTTTGAATTGAAGATTTGACCTTTGAACGTGAATGGACATCTTCTCTTGTGAATCTATCGGTGATGACGTTAGTAATTGCTTATTCAGTCGAAGGTGCACACTAAGCCTTCATAAAACCAATGAATTACACAAGATTCATTCTCATGTCAGACATACTTCTTAAACATTTTCTCTTTGCTGCTTTGGTTTAGCGTCTTTGTATTTTTATATGGTTCTATTGAGGTTACTGCAGATTTAAGAATTTTTCACACATTAATTTTCCATATCATTAAATTTTTTGTCACTTTTACACCTTCAAATATAAGGCATAAGAGTAAGGTAACCATGAATTTAGTGCAAAATGCTCACAATGGTGATCATTAATTAATACGCATTACGATTATTGAGATGACATTGAGTTCTCGTTCATTGACGGCACAGCAAGGTGATTGATCAAACCTCCTATACAAAGTTTGCTATATCAGAGGGGAAAGAAGACACGCAAGAACAAGAACATCCCCTGCCCACCATTTTAGTGGTCATCCCGCTACTACGTACGATTCCAGCTTCTATAACGTGAACTCACATTAGAGAATTCGGTGAAAAAGAAAAGAAAAATATGGTTGGGCCCTCAATTGAATGTTTCAGTCTGGTAACCCTAACCTATTTTTTGATATCACTTCCAAAGAAAGATGAAAAGTTTCTTTGAAAGAATGAATATCGGTAAACGAAAAAAAAGTATTCCAAAAATTCCCTACATAGTCCTGAAGTGTTCAAAAGCGAACACAGAATTGACCATGAGGAGACGGTCTGGTTTATAATTAAATTTCAACCAGCAAAAACACAATCTCGGACGAATCCTCACTGATATGCGTATTTCCCGTGCATAAGGATGGAGTTTTAAGGGAAGAAAGCGAAATAAAGAAACAATATTAAATATAGGAAGTACTAGGAATTGGACAATGAAGTTAACAAATATTATGTTCCTTTTATATTCAGAAAAAAACTTCGAAAACTCAAGAACATATCATTCTACACGATATAGCGAGATTGCAATTTATCAAATATTCATTGAATTATAGTCTAAGTATGTAATATGAAACGGCAATGTACAGTTCAATTTTTTAGGCATTCTTGTATTCCTCGAACGCACTAATGATATCGTTCTTCGTGAAGTGGATATTTGTTCCCCTATAGTGCTTATCAATGACGGTGTATAATTTCAAGTATAATGAGACGGTTTGACCTTGAATGCACGACCACAACTTGTCACATAAAACGTTGTTTATGGCGTTTTCTTGGTGATAACCAAAATCATTTACCATGTGAGTGTGCAGCCTTTTCACTAGGGTTTCAATTTCATGGGAAGTGTATGCTAAAAGAATGTTCTCTAGATTCTGCCTGCTATATGCGGCCCATCTTGAGGGATTGGTCATGTTCACATTGTTGGTATTCTCAATGATATTGCTCACGCCATAAACAAAAGCTGTTAATTTAGGCATAGTATCGCGCAGCAAAAATGAAGCGTAAGATTCTTTCTCAACATCAAAAACTCTCTTTACGTTTTGCAATGGTATATCGAATATACCATCCTTATTGAAGTTTAACATGGAGAGCATTTCTGTTAACCAGTTACTGTTCACCAAGAGAGAAATTGTTTCCATATAGTCATTATTTAAAGCAGCGGTATCTGACATACTTGGGTTGATGTTTGAATTACCTTCTTTGTGAGCTATTGATTGTGTGGCAGCCATGCTTAGCTTTCTGAAGCTAGAACTCATCAACTCAATGGACTCGTAGCTTTTATTGGTATCCTTAATATCCATAGTGCTCTTAGCAAATCTGAACAAATCTTCTGAATTTTTCAAGTCCACTGGTAAATCAAGTACACCTGGGAGAATTTCTCCATTAGTGGTTGCGTTAGAAATCCTTTCGAAGTACAAAACTTGCTCTTCTACGTCATCTGACCACACTTGTTTTATTTGTGTGTACACTCTGGTCACCGCAGATAATAAAAATTCGTGGTTAGATGATTCTAAGCTTTTGATTTCATTTTCCAAGTAAAAAGTTAAGGCGGGGGCTACTGTCGGCTCAGTTTTCACTAACTCGATAAAATATGAGGATAGTCTAGTGACAATAGGTTGGAATATTCTTGAGACCAGTTGAGTCTCGATAACGGCTGCTTCTCTGTCAGATTGCATCACTTTCACAGTATCCAATAATAATGGAGGAGTTTCTGGATCATTAAAATGTTCAACATATTTTTCGAAGTTATGCTTTGAAGATATATGAAAGAACACTTCCACGAAATTTTGATAAACGATACATTCCTGTCTCATGGTTTGGAGGCATTCAGTAAGGAGAGAAAATTTTTCCTTAAAAATGGGGTTGAAATCATTAATTTTTCTCTCCTTTCTAAATGTGTTCCATGCCTGCAATAACTGGCTTAAACTCAATTCACTCATTTTTTCATCATTTGCGCTAATGTTCTCTAACTGCGATATTTTCTTCGTCCATAATTCCATATATATTGGCTGAATACTGACGTTCCAATTTTCCACAATGGCCTGATACGATTTTTGTGAAATTTCTTTACAGAACAGTATTAACGGAGAGAATATCAGTAAAGTCGTTAAAATTCTAATCATTTGATCGTGTGAGATATCTTGGCCATGTATATTGGAGAATTTTTTCTGCATTTCTTCCACAATTCTGTCTAGAAATATCTTGGTAACTTTTTCATAGAATTGTAGCCTCTGCTTTAACCCAGAAATTTCTCTTAAATTGTATTCTACTTCGTTTTCATCACTGCCGATTGCTTGAAATGCTTTTAATAATAAATTCAATTGATTTTCCATCCATGGCAAGTTTTTCTCTCTTATTGGGCATTCTAATAACTGATTTAAGGAAATTTCATCAAGAGAGACGGTTTTTAAAAGTTCATCAAGCGTGTTCCACAAGAGTTTCTTGTTAGCACTTTCAACTTGTAGTCCGTTATCCTGGCTCTCTACGTTTTCAATGTCATTAGAAAAATTACTCATTTCCATTAAGAATAAAGAAAAGGTCGGGATTATGCGGTGGCATTCCTCATTGACTTTGTCTTCATAAGGATGAAGATTGGGACCAATTTTTTGCAGGGATAATAAATTTTGGTTGAATGAATATTCTGTTTCGGCTAATTTCATATCAATCCTTTCAATCATGCTATCTGCATCGTCTTCAATGGTCCAATTGATGTCTGTCAATATTTCTAATAAAACCTCATCGTCAATATTTTCCATCGTTCTGGTCTCTTCTTTGGAGTCAGCTATTACTTCCATTTGATTGTTCTCTTCTGGAAGGGCTAATTTCTGTGAGACTGCAGGTGCTTCTTCTTGAATAATCGATACTTCGTGGTACACGTGAGGAGCTTCACCCTCAAAATTATTGCTGTACCTAACCTCATCACCCTTCTCGAACGAAAGATCGTTTTTCTCATCCTGGTACTCTTCTGATAAGTTAGATGTATTCAAACCCGCTATCTCCTCATCTAAACTGATTGAGTCATTCAATTCGCTTCCACCGAGTGACTCGACTTTAGCAATATTCAGCGGTTTTTTCAATTGGTCATGAGCTCTAGCAGTACTCCTCTCGGGTACATAGGTACCGTTTTGCATAGTAGGAGTGGTTTCTGTTTCTTCTGCTAAAACTGCATTTAAGTCTTCTAAAAGGTTATCAACTTTACCGTTTATTTCTTGAGTATAACTTTCATTGTCTAATTTGTTTCTCTTACTTCTTTCTTCCCGCTCTTTTTTAGCAAGCGCCTCTTGCTCTTCTTTTCTTAATCTCTCAGCGGCTTCTTGCTCACTTTGTCTTCTTTGTAGGTCCAAAAGTTCTCTCTCTTTGTTCAAGCGTTGCTCTTCTTCGAATTGCCGTTGACGTTTCAATTCCATTTCCCTTCTATTCTCCAATTCCATTTGCCTTTTCCGTTCTTCTTCTTCAAATTGCCGTTGATGCTCCAATTCCAATTCCATTTGCCTTCTCTGCTCTTCCTGCTTTATCCTTCTTTCCTCTTCTATTTTCTTCATCTCGTTTTCCTTTTTCAACTGCAACTTTCTTTGTTCTTCTAATCGTCTCTGTTCAGCCTCTTCCTGTTGCTGTTGCTGCTCTAGCTCGTACCTTCTATTCACTTCATTCAATGTCGAGTTGGAAGAATAGGGGGCCTTATTTAGAGATTTCATCCCGGGATGATATGCGACGCTTGTGGGCGTGGCCACTGGATTATCGCTTTCTGTTTCAGATCTCCTGGCCCTATCAACAGGTGCTGAAGAAGGGAGAGAACCCATAGATTGGGCAGTATTTGTCGTGAAATTACTTGTGGGTGATTTTATTGGAGATATGGAACCGGGGCGATTTGTGATGACGGCCCTCTGATAACTTCTCTCATCAAGATAAAAAAGGGATAAATCCCAATTGACCAATTCAGGAACATGGCCTTCAAATGTTTGAATGTATAGAGTGATTAGAGATTTGATAAAAACGGTTCTTTCCTTTGCAGAATTTGTTTCCCAATAATACTTTTTACCCATAGTAAGAATGAACCCTTCGGATATATCCAGGTCCTTCTCTACTCTGACTAGTTCGCTCAACTGCCAAGTTCTACCGATCTGGAAAGAGCCGTCCGAATTTTCTCTTGCTTTATGAATTTGTATGAGCCTAGCATTATTGGGTTTGGCACTCAAAATAAGGAGTCTTTTCTTTTTGTTTTCCAATTTTGAATCTGGAGGAGGTTTTGAGCTTGGGAATTTCGAATCTTCGATAATCCGGACATGTGTAATATAATTATTTGGCGGTTCGCCCGTCTTGTGGTCAGGTCTGGAAAAGCAGCAATTAATTATAGATTTTCTATCCCTTTCATATTGTTCGGCCAAGAAATTCGAACTTTGAGAGGAATTGGAAGCTCTTGACACGTTTCTCTTATGTGAATAATTTCCACCAGAAACGGGTGGTGCAGTAGAGGGCACTGCACCCTGACTGACATTTCTAGAATGGTGTGCACTGCTACCTGATATTGTTCTCTTGTGGAAAAACGATGTGTTTTCATCGTGTGATGTCTCACGACTATGAGACTTCCTTTTGAAAGGAGACTTCGAGGACCTCATGATACGGAATAAATTGTAGCCTTGTTGCCTATTTGGAGATATTTGGCACCGGCTCAGTTTCTATACCCTCTTTTCTTCACAGGCCATGTTACTATTGTTGTTATGAGTGTTCACCAAGTTGATGTCTGTTAATTAATACCGGGTTACATGGTCCCACAAGCATGGTTCTCAAAAAGCAACGAAAAATTTTCTGACTTGGCAGGCTGAGATTCAGGCCGATAAGCAACTACCTTTCAGCTCTTAGTGTACAATATCTCCTCTAAGGAATCCAGGTTTTATTACTATCATCATAATGTCTCTAGACTTTAACACTTTGGCTCAAAACTTCACCCAATTTTACTATAATCAATTTGATACCGATAGAAGTCAATTGGGTAACTTGTATAGAAATGAATCTATGCTAACATTCGAAACTAGCCAATTGCAAGGTGCAAAGGACATTGTTGAGAAGTTGGTTTCTTTGCCATTTCAAAAGGTGCAACATCGTATCACTACTTTGGACGCCCAACCTGCTTCCCCAAACGGCGATGTCTTAGTCATGATCACTGGTGATCTGTTGATTGACGAAGAGCAAAATCCACAGCGTTTCTCTCAAGTCTTCCATTTGATTCCTGATGGAAATTCTTACTATGTGTTTAACGATATCTTCCGTTTGAATTACTCTGCTTAAGGGGTTTTTGAAGTCACTACAGAAATATGTATTTTTTTTTTCGAATATTGTTTAGCATAAATAAAGATGCCTAGCTAACGATGTATAAGGTGGTAGCGAAAAAGAAAATATATGTACACAAACATAGCGTTCTTTAAATGTATTTCTTTAGTACTGATCTTCGATCATTTTGAGCCTGCTTGGCGGGAACGCCATTCTTAATATCTTCAGAGACAAGTAAATCCACTTCAATTGACTTTTCAATATAAGTAATTAATTTCGAAATGTCTACCTCCTGAACTGGAATGCGCACTATTCCATTATTGTCACCTGCGATATAATCACCAGGATATATAGTTTGGGTGACGCCGTCACTTGTTAGGATGTTCAACTGTACGTTGGTGCCCACGGCCTTAACCACAGCCTTCGGAGCGCAAGATCCAACACCGTAAGCAAAAACGGGGTGATTCAAGGACCGGTGTTCATCCACATCTCTTATCCGTCCAAACACTACTGTCCCATTAGATTTCAAAAATTGCGCTCTCGTACTCATCAGCCCTCCGTACATCGCCTGCGTAATCGTAACAAATGGGTGGAATTGACTTTGCAGATGAGGTTCCAGTGCGAGGACAAGTACTGAGTTAGGAGGTACAGAATCTATATAGTTCACAGCAGGTCTTGGATCATCAATAGGAGCAAACAGTACTGTGTATGCAGCGCCTACTATAGAGCTATTTGATGGTAGAGAAATTGTTGTTAGATTAGGGAAGTAGCCTCCCGTTGGGATATTATAGACATTTAACAAACCGTCAGAAATATCGCAAGTCGAAAATGTTTCTAACGTCTGTAAATTTGACATTGTGAATGGCGCTTTCTCTCAATGCTGTTGGTTTCTCACAAAGTCAGTATAGCTTATGGAAAGACATTCAGTCAAAGTTTTTTCGCGGCAAATACGCTGATTACTTTTTTTTATCCTTCTTATTGCAAGGGTTCCAATACTTCCAGTAGTCATGTATAATGGAAATTAGTATAGGAGTAGATGTTGACTCAAATCCGAACCTTGATGATGCGGAGTTAATCATTACCGTAAAAATGGCTTAACTTTGACAGTTTCACCTCCTTGATTGTTTGGGAAGTTGATAGCACCCTCCAACTGCAGTGGGCAGTACATTGGGTTATCTACTGCCCTTATCATTGATTGTTTTGGTCTCAATGAACGAAACTGTGTACATATGTATTGTTTGTGCTCGTACCCTGTTTATATTCGTATTGTTTATATTTCCCTAGGATAATAATTCGCAGGGCAAGATTTCGAAACAAAATGTAAACTTGTTTGGAAACAGCTTTCATTACACAGTGCCTAGTAAAAAAATCCGTTAAAAATATTAAAACAAAAGTGTTATCATCGAGAGTGAACCTTTCCCAAGCACATAATAATTACTATAAAGTACTTAAATAAAAAATGACAATTATGGAGCCATGACAACGGTACCCTATGCGGCTAAATTATTAGTCCGCGCAGAAAAGGTGCCATCCAGTCTACTAGGCTGCATGGAGTTCAATTCAAAACTCGGGATACGTACCAAGAAAATCTTTTCTTCTTATTTACAAGGGCGAGTAGCTTTCACTTTGTGCCTTTATCATATGTCAAAAAATTGGCGTACGAAAAGTGTCAAGAGTTTCTCTCATTCTTTGCATTGGTGGTTGTATAGGCACCTTTCTCGCGCATGTGTTTATATATATGCAAATACTCCCGCTAACTTTTATTCTTCTTGTAACAACTACTGCTTCTACTCTTACTCAAGATCGTTCCTGCTATTACTACCTTTGTTTGCGTCAAAAGATAGGAAATACAACCTGCAAATATAGGCACTTGTATTGTTTATGATTTATGTTCTATCTCGGCATACTCCCCTCTCTCCATTGTTATTCGAGAGAAGGTTACAAATATCTGCTGCAAGAACAAAAATAGCAACTGCCTGTCTCCTAAGGTTCTCAGTTCACAATAAAAATAGTTTTTTTTACACAGCAACGGTTTTTGAATGCTATGGAACGGTCACCATCAGCTAACACGCTCAACACTTTGCTCCATTCCTCATAAAGGGTGTAAACAGAACGATAAACCATTGCCAAAAATAGTAAGGCCCAGCCAAGAACCTGCAGCACAAAAATGAACCGTTTCGGTCTAACTTGGATAAACTGCATTGTTCCCAACGAATGACAGAATCCATCGTCAGATCTAATAAGGTTCATTTTTTTTCAGGGGAAATCTCTATACGACGGCTGTAAACGGAAGTTTTCCGAGCGCGCTTTGAAGCAGAATAGGGAAGACCCCAGACCCGCGTTGGTGCCTGTTCCGTTTTGGTACCTGTTTCCGTGCCCGTGCCTGGCCAGATCCATCTTTCCTCGCGCCTTTATTCTCAGCGCCATATTTTAGGTTTTTACAGCATCGTTTAAGGAACCCAACAATACAATAGCAAAAGGAATGTACTTTCTCGTTCCATAAAGGGTCTCTCTCACCTATACGGTTGGTACAGATTTCCAGTGTATGCCAGTCAGCCACGGCATTACGTCGTTTGCTTCTATTTTCTTAGTTTTGAACTGCGTTTGTATGCAACTGTCCCTTGACAGGGAAAAAAGATGAAGCAAAATGACAGAGAAAGAAATCTTCTGTATAAAAGGTCGCCTAAATTGTGTTATTAGCTCGATATCAGCTTTCTTTTCTCCTCTGAAAAACAAAAAAACCAAGAAAATTCCAGACTTTTTCATTCGCTTTCAACAAGTACTACAATAATTAAAAATGGCTTACACTAAGATCGCTTTATTCGCTGCTATCGCTGCTTTGGCTTCCGCTCAAACCCAAGATCAGATCAATGAATTGAACGTTATTTTGAACGATGTTAAATCTAACATACAACAATACATTAGCTTGGCTACCGACCCAAACTCTGGTTTCTCTTTGAGCAATATGCCAGCTGGTGTTTTGGACATCGGTATGGCTTTGGCTTCCGCCACTGATGACTCCTACACCTCTATGTACTCTGAAGTTGACTTTGCCGGTGTCAGCAAGATGTTGACTCAAGTCCCATGGTACTCATCCAGATTGGAACCAGCTTTGAAGTCTTTGGAGGGTGCTTCCTCTGCTGCTCCAAGCTCTTCTGAAGCTAAGACTTCCTCTGCTGCTCCAAGCTCTTCTGAAGCTAAGACTTCTTCTGCTGCACCAAGCTCCTCTGAAGCCAAGACTTCTTCTGCTGCACCAAGCTCCTCTGAAGCCAAGACTTCTTCTGCTGCACCAAGCTCCTCTGAAGCCAAGACTTCTTCTGCTGCGCCAAGCTCTTCTGAAGCTAAGACTTCTTCAGTCAATTCTGGTTCAGCCAAGACTGCTTCTGCTACTCCAGAATCTTCAGCCGCTGCTTCTTCCGCTAAGGCCTCTGCCATCTCTCAAATTACTGATGGTCAAATCCAAGCCACCAAGACTGTTTCTCAACAAACTGAAAATGGTGCTGCTAAGGCCTTTGTTGGTATGGGTGCTGGTGTTGTCGCAGCTGCCGCTATGTTGTTATAAGTTATTGGGTTTTCATAATAACTACGTAAAAAATAACCATAGTCATACCCTTTTTTATTAACTTTCGGTCCTTTCTTCTACTTTACAATTAATGTAAATACGTTTCGGTTCTTTAATTGCATATATAACAAAATTACTTTTTCTTTTTTTATATCATGCTGTCTCATTTGCACAGTTCTTTCTGAGCCATATTTACAATGTCCCAACAGTAATTTTGACAAGTATTTATCGACTACTAATAAGCTCTATTAATATTATTAACTGTGTTGCAAGAATACTATCATATGCGGTATTGAAAAATTAGGTATATTATGAAACTATTGAGGAAGATTCAAACAGTCACCGAATCAATGAAGACTGAAATGTAAGGATTGATAATGAGAAATAGGTGAATATTGAGATAATTGTTGGGATTGCATTGTTGATAAAGGCTATAGTTATACAGAATATACTAGAAGTTCTCCTCGAGAATATAAGAATCCACAAAAGGGAATCGATACTTTTACATAATAATATTACTCTATCTTCCTTCCTTTTATACTTTGTCAATTCACTATCCTATTACATTATCAATCCTTGCGTCTCAGCTTCCACTAAATTTGATGATTGTTTCTCAATATTTTGTCATCTTCTTGCACCGCATGTGATAATATACTACTAAATAGATGATATTAGAATCTCATTCCAACAGTTTCTTTTATTATACTGATTTAGTTTGAATGTCGTGTATGATGATGGGATTCATGAAGAAACGCATTTTTCAAACCACTTTGATCCGATATAGTGTAACGGCTATCACATCACGCTTTCACCGTGGAGACCGGGGTTCGACTCCCCGTATCGGAGTTTTTTGCCACATGTTACAACCGTAATTTGACATATTCTGTATAAACCCAATGTCGTAGACAATTTAATGCCTTAAAACTTGATAGTCGAAACTGGATTTTAGATTACTCGAGAGCTCACAACAACATCATATCCCCTCGCTTTAGCGAAGAGTAAGAAGGCTCTGGCAATGTACTTCGTATTTTTTTTAGATGACAAATAGTTGCCGTCCCTACCCTCATAAGACCTTAGACAGGCCGCATAATTAAATAACAGCAAGTCTTGTCCATGTCATTTCTTTACATTTTTGGAGCGACCATTGTAACTTCCCGGTCCACATATTCGCTGATTTACATTCAAACGGAGCCTATTGAGTCAACGAAAATTGTTCATAACGCACACATATATGAAAGGAGTCCGGCGGACCACTATTGACGGGTACTGTCTACAATACTCTCGACGAAGTTCAAGCCTCGTAAATATCAGTGCGTATTGCTGCATCAGCGAAGTTCCGTTATTCACACCTAGGCCGGGGCATCTTCCGCAGCGGAATCTTTACGGTGGCAAAAAATAAAGAAAAGTGAATATTGAATACCAAAAAGTGCAAGGAAAAGGGAGCTGCTGTCAACCAAACAAAGAAGAACAAACTCTAGGTACGTCTTTCAAATAGGTTCATATACAATAGTGAGGAAGATATACTAAGAAATGGATATTATTTTAGGCATTCGTGTACAGGATTCTGTCATTCTAGCGTCCTCTAAGGCAGTCACAAGAGGTATTTCGGTTTTAAAAGATTCAGATGATAAAACAAGACAACTATCGCCACACACACTGATGAGTTTTGCTGGTGAGGCTGGTGATACCGTTCAATTCGCCGAATATATTCAAGCCAACATCCAATTATACTCCATTAGGGAAGATTATGAGCTTTCTCCACAAGCAGTATCTAGTTTTGTTAGACAGGAATTAGCCAAATCAATTAGATCGAGAAAGCCTTACCAAGTCAACGTATTGATTGGAGGCTATGACAAAAAGAAAAATAAACCAGAACTATATCAAATTGACTACTTGGGTACCAAAGTCGAATTACCCTATGGTGCTCATGGTTATTCAGGGTTTTACACATTTTCTTTACTAGATCATCATTATAGACCTGACATGACTACTGAGGAGGGCTTAGATTTACTAAAACTTTGTGTAAAAGAGCTTGAAAAAAGAATGCCAATGGATTTCAAGGGCGTCATTGTTAAAGTTGTGGATAAAGATGGCATAAGACAAGTGGATGATTTCCAGACACAGTGAAAGATCTTCAGTGTAACCACACGAAGAAGATGATTGCCAAAGACATACTAAAGTAGTTGTCCTCTCCGTTCATAAAATTAAATAAAGTTATTATAGTTTTTTTCATCCGTTATAATAGCAAATGTATCAGAAATAAGACAATTTCCCATTTTTTGCTACCAATGCGAGATGTCTCTCCTCTGATCTATCACGAATCACAATTGATGCTAATACTACCTTGTTATAACTAATTCAAAAAAATTGACAATTATGTTACCCGTATAACCATATTTTGAAGAAACAATCGAAGGATACATAAAGATAGCCCTTCGAGATGGTTTATTATTAGTTCAAATGCTGTCACTTCCCTGTGTTTATACGTTGTATTGTGCAGGACGGACATAGTCTTCAACAAAAGAAACACCGAGATAACTGGAATGTCTGATATATCGAAACTAATAGGAGCTGTGGTGGGATCTGATGACCCCGTGATCATTGAATTTGTACTGAACATTATAAATAAGTCCGCCAATTTGCAAGAGTTTATACAAAATATCCAAAAATTGGATGCCGGCATATCCTACGAGGACAGTACCAAGATGTATGATGCATTCTCAGGAAAGCAGGAAAAAGAAAAAATACGAAGTACAGTTATAGATCCACCGTTAAGTCAAAAAGTTCATCAAGTGCTGAAAGATGACGTTAATTTGGATGACCCTGTTGTGACTGAATTTGTTCTTAGCATTTTGAATAAATCTAAATCAATAACTGAGTTCCAGGGACAACTGAATTCGATGCAAAGCGGACTCGATAATGAAACAATCTTCAAAATATATCAAATTGCATCACCACCAGTAATAAAAGAAGAAGCTTCTGTTTTTCCAAGCACTAAGATCCCAATTAAGATAGAAGAAATCCGGGAAGAAACACAAAGAATAGAAAGTTTAGACCCTAGCCCTGTCCTTCATAAAGTTTATGAAGGTAGAGTGAGAAACATAACTTCTTTTGGCTGTTTTGTCCAAATTTTTGGGACACAGATGAAGAACTGCGATGGTTTAGTTCATATTTCAGAAATTTCAGAACAAAGAACATTGGATCCACACGATGTTGTGAAACAAGGCCAACACGTATTTGTCGAAGTGATAAAAATTCAAAATAATAGAAAAATATCGCTCTCGATGAAAAATGTTGATCAACATAGTGGAGAAACCAGCAAAACAAATAATGAAAGCGTCGAAGATAGAGGTAGATCCAGGGACACTCAAACAAGCAGGAAAATGAAAAATAAAATTAAAAGGCGCGCATTGACTTCACCGGAAAGATGGGAAATTCGGCAACTCATTGCTAGTGGTGCTGCTTCCATTGATGATTATCCCGAATTGAAAGATGAAATACCCATAAACACTTCCTATTTGACCGCAAAAAGGGAAGAGGGTAGTATCATCAACACTGAGACAGAGAACGTGGACTCAAAACCGAAAGAAGAACAAGAAAAAAATGAGACGGATGAAATTGATGTTGAGCTAAATACAGATGATGGGCCCAAGTTTTTAAAGGATCAGCAAGTCAAGGGGGCCAAGAAATATGAAATGCCTAAAATTACGAAAGTTCACAGAGGATTTATGAATCGTTCAGCAATGAACGGCTCAAATGCAATAAGAGATCACAGAGAAGAAAAATTAAGGAAAAAGAGAGAGATTGAACAACAAATTAGGAAGCAACAAGCATTCGATGATCCCACGAAGAACAGAAAGGATTCCAGGAACGAAATTCAAACGTTGAGAAATAAGCTGGTCGTTACCGAATGGGAAAGAAACAGGATGAATGAACCTATCTCATACGGCAAAAGAACTTCCATGCCAATCAGTGTACAGCGTCAAACTTTGCCTGTATATGCGATGAGATCAGAATTGATGCGCGCTGTGCGTGAAAATCAATTTTTGGTCATTGTTGGTGAGACAGGCTCGGGTAAAACCACTCAGATTACTCAATACTTAGATGAAGAAGGGTTTAGTAACTATGGGATGATCGGATGTACCCAACCTCGTAGGGTTGCTGCTGTGTCTGTTGCTAAAAGGGTAGCTGAAGAAGTTGGCTGCAAAGTTGGCCATGACGTTGGTTATACTATTAGGTTCGAAGATGTCACTAGCCCGAATACCAGAATAAAATATATGACTGATGGTATGTTACAAAGAGAGGCGTTGTTAGATCCTGAGATGTCAAAATATTCTGTTATCATGTTAGATGAGGCTCACGAAAGAACCGTGGCAACTGATGTTTTATTTGCATTGTTGAAGAAAGCGGCCATTAAAAGGCCAGAGTTAAAAGTAATAGTCACATCCGCCACTTTGAACTCTGCTAAATTTTCTGAATATTTCTTAAATTGTCCAATTATTAATATACCTGGTAAGACGTTTCCCGTGGAGGTGCTCTACTCACAGACGCCCCAAATGGATTATATAGAGGCAGCTTTGGATTGTGTAATCGACATCCATATTAATGAAGGGCCAGGTGATATTTTAGTCTTTCTGACCGGACAGGAAGAAATAGACTCATGCTGTGAAATTTTATATGATAGGGTAAAAACTTTGGGTGATAGCATTGGCGAATTACTGATTTTACCTGTTTATTCTGCTTTACCAAGTGAAATCCAATCGAAAATTTTTGAACCCACTCCAAAGGGCAGTAGAAAAGTTGTATTTGCTACAAATATTGCAGAAACTTCCATCACTATTGATGGCATTTATTATGTCGTAGACCCTGGATTTGCAAAAATCAACATTTATAATGCTAGAGCAGGTATCGAGCAGTTGATAGTGTCTCCAATCTCTCAAGCACAGGCAAATCAAAGAAAAGGTAGGGCGGGGAGAACAGGTCCTGGGAAATGCTATCGACTCTATACAGAATCCGCATTTTACAATGAAATGTTAGAAAACACGGTTCCAGAAATTCAAAGACAAAATCTTTCTCATACTATTTTAATGCTAAAGGCCATGGGAATTAATGATTTATTGAAATTTGACTTCATGGACCCACCGCCCAAAAATTTAATGCTTAACGCGCTGACAGAATTATACCACTTACAATCACTGGATGACGAGGGAAAATTAACAAAACTAGGTAAAGAGATGTCATTGTTTCCAATGGATCCCACTCTATCACGCTCCTTATTATCATCTGTTGATAAACAGTGTTCCGATGAAATTGTTACTATAATTTCAATGTTGTCAGTACAGAACGTTTTCTATCGTCCGAAAGATAAGCAATTGGAAGCCGATAACAAGAAGGCAAAGTTCCATCACCCATATGGTGACCATTTAACATTATTGAACGTTTACACTAGATGGAAACAGGCAAATTACTCAGAACAGTATTGCAAAACAAACTTTTTGCACTTTAGGCATTTGAAAAGAGCCAGAGATGTTAAAAGCCAAATCAGCATGATATTTAAGAAAATGGGACTAAGGTTGATAAGCTGTCATAGTGATCCTGATTTAGTTCGTAAAACATTTGTATCGGGGTTCTTCATGAATGCTGCAAAGCGAGACTCACAGGTGGGTTATAAAACCATCAATGGTGGTACAGAGGTTGGGATACATCCTTCGAGTTCATTGTACGGAAAAGAGTATGAATACGTGATATACCATAGTATTGTACTAACTAGCCGGGAATACATGTCACAGGTAACAAGCATTGAGCCCCAATGGCTCCTGGAAGTAGCACCTCATTTTTATAAAGCTGGAGATGCTGAAAGTCAATCTAGGAAGAGAGCAAAAATCATTCCATTGCATAATAAATTTGCCAAGGATCAAAATTCATGGAGACTGAGCTCAATAAGACAGTCAAGGGAAAGGGCATTAGGTATCAAGAGATAATATCGTAGCTTTTTATGCATCTATAATTATTGAATTTTTATAGACCTATATTCATTCTTCGGTAAATTGATTATCAATTTTTCCTTCTTCGAGGATTTTATGTGAAAAGTTATAGAGTAATGCTGACCGTTATTTAATTAAAAGCTGCCATTACTCGTTTAGTTGCAAAACGCCTTTCATCTTGCCTTCGACATTTTGTTGCTTCGGAGTCGCGGAGTATTTAAAAAAGAAAAAGAATAATAGAGAGAACAATAGAGAGATCCGCGAAGGATACCAATTCAATCCTATCGAGGAAGGTACAATTGGGAACGCGGGAAAGAGCTCGAATAATGCTATTACCATTAACAAAGCTAAAACCGAGAGCGAAAGTTGCTGTTGTAGGAGGAGGCGTTTCAGGACTATGTTTTACGTATTTTTTAAGCAAGTTAAGACCAGATGTTGAAATCACACTGTTCGAATCACAGAATAGAACCGGGGGTTGGATATATTCTTGTACTACAAAAGACATGAGCGGGAAGCCAATTATGGTAGAGAAGGGACCCAGAACATTGAGGGGCGTATCAGACGGTACTGTTCTGATTATGGATACCCTTAGAGACTTGGGCAAAGAAGCTGTTGTCCAAAGGATTGATAAAGGTTGTATTGCAGACAGAAAGTTTCTGCTAGATCCTAGTGATAGACTGGTACAGGTTCCTGACTCCATATCGACAACAATTAAATTTCTTCTGAATCCGTTGGGAAAAGGACTTATTACAGGTATGATGGGAGAATGGTTCAGGAAGAAATCGCCACATCCTGGCGAAGACGAAAGCGTTGAATCCATTTGTTATAGAAGGTTTGGCAATAACTACATATCAAACAATATGATCAGTGCCTTACTAAGAGGTATTTATGGAGATGATGTTGCCCTACTAAGCGCGAAGAGGACGTTTAAGAAAATATATTACAACGAACTTAAGCATGGATCGAATACGCAAGCTATGATTGATAATATACGTGAAAAGTCTAAAAGTAAAAAAACGAAGAGTCTTCATCAGTCTCTAACCGGCTGTCTTAGCGATTACTCAAATGCGCTTGGAAAGGATAAGTCAAAGTTATTAGACTTATCAAACACACTAAAGAAATATCCCATGTTAGGCCTCGCTGGAGGTTTGGAAACATTTCCCAAGATAGTCAGAAATGCTTTGAACGAGTTTAGCAACGTCAAAATAATTACTGGTAATGCGGTGACGCAAATAATGGAGCGCCCTGCTAATGAAACGACAATCGGATTGAGAGTGAAGTCTGGCGACAAATACGAAGGATTCGACCATTTAAGGCTTACAATAACACCACCAAACATCGCTAAGTTGCTACCGAAGGATAAGAATCCATTATCCAAGTTGTTAGATGAGATCCAATCAAACACAATAATTTTGGTTAATTATTATTTGCCAAATAAAGATGTACTGGATGCCGATCTGCATGGATTTGGATACTTGGTGCCCAAATCTAATAAGAATCCAGGAAAACTGCTTGGTGTAATTTTTGATTCTGTTATCGAAAGAAATTTCAAACCACTTTTTGACAAGTTCTCTGCAAACCCGAACGCCCTCAAGAAATACACAAAAGTGACTGCGATGATAGGCGGTTGCATGCTGAACGAACATGGTGTGCCTGTAGTACCATCTAAGGAAGTAACCATCAGTGCAGTCAAAGATGCGCTGAACCATCACCTCGGTATCAGCAACAAGGACCTGGAAGCCGGTCAATGGGAATTCACTATCGCTGATAAATGCCTACCAAGATTTCATGTAGGTTACGACGCATGGCAAGATAAGGCTGAAAGGAAGTTTCAAGAAACCTATGGCCAAACAGTTTCACTGGGTGGAATGGGGTTCTCTAGAAGTCCCGGTGTCCCCGACGTTATTGTAGACGGCTTTAAAGACGCCTTACAACTCAGCAAATAAGTACTTATATATAGTTGGCTTTAGCAAACAACTTTTTATTGATAAATGAGGCAGTTATCAGTTAATAAGAAAAGTAGTTAGCATCAAAAGACGATATTTAAATCAGCCAACTTTTTTAAGACAGCCTACGGGCCGTCAGAGTTTAACGCCGAGCCGCCGATGATGGGTTGGAGTCAAAACGAGAAAAGCTTGACATTAATTGGGGGGGTAGATTAAGCGATGATGGGTTGGAGCTATATAAAGCACAGGAGACCCATGGCTAAGAGGAATGGAGAGATGTAGATTACAGAAAATAAATAAGAACAAGCGAGTTTTGAAATATGCCCGCTCCAGATTATGCTCTTACCGATTTGATTGAATCGGATCCTCGTTTTGAAAGCTTGAAAACAAGGTTAGCTGGTTACACCAAGGGCTCTGATGAATACATTGAGGAGCTATACTCCCAATTACCATTGACTAGCTACCCAAGGTATAAAACCTTTTTGAAGAAACAAGCGGTTGCGATTTCAAATTCGGATAATGAGTCTGGCTTTAGCCCAATTTACAGGAGTTCCCTTTCCTCTGAAAATCTGATCAGCTGTGTTGATAAAAATTTAAGGACCGCGTACGACCACTTCATGTTTTCTGCTAGGAGGTGGCCTCAACGTGACTGCTTAGGTTCAAGGCCAATTGATAAAGCTACAGGTACCTGGGAGGAAACATACCGTTTTGAGCCGTATTCCACAGTATCTAAAAGATGTCATAATATCGGAAGTGGTATATTGTCCTTGGTAAACACGAAAAGGAAACGCCCTTTGGAAGCCAATGACTTTGTTGTTGCTATCCTGTCACACAACAATCCTGAATGGATCCTGACAGATTTGGCCTGTCAAGCGTATTCTCTAACCAATACGGCTTTGTACGAAACGCTAGGTCCAAAAACCTCCGAGTACATTTTAAATTTAACCGAAGCCCCCATTCTTATTTTTGCGAAATCCAATATGTATCATGTTTTGAAGATGCTACCTGATATGAAATTTGTCAATACTCTAGTTTGTATGGACGAACTAACTAATACTGAGCTTAATGTGCTAAACGAATCACTGCTACCCATCAAGTGTAACTCTTTAAATGAAAGAATCACTTTTTTTTCACTGGAGCAAGTAGAGCAAGTTGGTCGCTTTAATGAAATTCCTGCAATTCCGCCTACACCAGATTCCTTGTATACTATTTCGTTTACTTCTGGTACCACGGGTTTACCTAAAGGTGTAGAAATGTCTCACAGAAATATTGCGTCTGGGATAGCATTTGCTTTTTCCACTTTTAGAGTACCGCCAGATGAAAGAAACCAACAATTGCATGATATGTGTTTTCTGCCATTGGCTCATATTTTTGAAAGAATGGTTATTGCCTATGATCTAGCCATCGGGTTTGGGATAGGCTTTTTGCATAGACCGGACCCAACTGTATTGGTGGAGGATTTGAAGATCTTGAAACCTTATGCAATTGCTTTGGTTCCTAGAATATTGACACGGTTCGAAGCAGGTATAAAGAATGCTTTGGATAAATCTGCTGTACAGAGAAATGTGGCAAATACTATATTGGATTCCAAGTCAGCCAGATTTACTGCGAAAGGTGGTCCAGATAAATCGATTATGAACTTTCTAGTTTACCATCGCGTACTGATTGATAAAATTAGAGACTCTTTAGGTTTGTCCAATAACTCATTTATAATTACCGGATCTGCCCCCATATCTAAGGACACGTTGCTTTTTTTAAGGAGTGCCTTGGATATTGGTATAAGGCAAGGCTACGGCTTAACCGAAACTTTTGCTGGTGTCTGTTTGAGCGAACCATTTGAAAAAGATGTTGGATCATGTGGTGCCATAGGTATTTCCGCAGAATGTAGATTGAAGTCTGTCCCAGAAATGGGTTACCATGCCGACAAGGATTTAAGAGGTGAGCTACAGGTTCGTGGTCCACAGGTTTTTGAAAGGTATTTCAAAAATGCAGATGAAACTTCAAAAGCTATTGATCAAGATGGTTGGTTTTCTACCGGAGATGTTGCATTTATCGACGGGAAAGGCCGTATCAACGTCATTGATCGAGTCAAGAACTTTTTCAAGTTAGCACACGGCGAATACATTGCTCCAGAGAAAATTGAAAACATTTATTTATCATCATGTCCTTATATCACGCAAATATTTGTTTTTGGGGATCCTTTAAAGACATTTTTAGTTGGGATTGTTGGTGTTGATGTTGATGCGGCCCAACCAATTTTGGCTACAAAGCACCCAGAGGTGAAAACATGGACTAAGGAAGTGCTAGTAGAAAACCTAAACCGTAATACAAAGCTAAAGAAGGAATTTTTAAACAAAATCAATAAATGCATCGATGGGCTACAAGGATTTGAAAAATTGCACAACATCAAAGTTGGACTTGACCCTTTAACTCTCGAGGACGATGTTGTTACGCCAACTTTTAAAATAAAGCGTGCTAAAGCCTCAAAATTTTTCAAAGTTACATTAGACCAGCTATATGACGAAGGCTCATTAATCAAGGCAGAAAAACTTTAGGTACTTATGACGATTTGAGACACATTTTAAAATAAAAAAAGGATTTTTCACGTAAGAATATTTCTATGCACACCATACTGTAACTGAAAGACAGTTTATATTTTTATATGTATACATACATAGTGGACTGCTTATTGTGTGTATTATAATTAACAGTAAGTATAAACTGGTTTTCGCTACTGCAGTACATAAGACTAGTGGTTTGAAAGAATTATAAGAATAAAGACATACATACATATTTTCAACTATTTATACCGCCAAATATTTTTCTTTGATTTTTTTGGAACTTTCTTATAGTATGAGGTTCAATTAGTAAAAGTGGTACACTCTATTTTGAATCAGCGGCGTAGATACCGCTGTTCCATAAAGCACTAGATATGGCTGGTCCACCTAGTGGAGTACCATGGGGCACTGGTGACCATTCTGATAACTTGGCTTGGTGCAATACCGGCAAACAGGGTAGAAAACGGCTGAGTTTACAATATGAATTTAAAGAATGCAAAAATGTAAGGTGATCTTGTACTGATGTTCTTCGTAACGCGTCTACGCGTTGAAGAAGTTATTAGTCAAATGGCGAAAAAAACACTTGAAACAGGTCAAAAAATCTTGAAGACAGGTACAAAAGAAAGGACAACATTCCACCAAATCAGGTACGAAGCAATGAGTGCGGGTATCGGAGAATCACGTACAGAGTTGCTTACATGGCTGAATGGGCTCCTTAACTTGAATTACAAAAAAATCGAGGAATGTGGGACGGGAGCAGCATATTGCCAAATAATGGATTCAATTTATGGAGATTTGCCCATGAACAGAGTAAAGTTCAATGCCACGGCAGAATATGAGTTTCAAACGAACTATAAAATTTTACAGAGTTGCTTTAGTAGACATGGAATCGAGAAAACAGTGTACGTTGATAAATTAATCAGATGTAAATTTCAAGATAATTTAGAGTTCTTGCAATGGTTGAAAAAACACTGGATTCGACATAAAGATGAAAGCGTGTATGATCCAGATGCAAGACGTAAGTATCGTCCCATTATAACGAATAATAGCGCAATCAAAACCCGTACAGTATCCAATCCTACCACCGCAAAAAGGTCATCAAGCACAGGGACAGGCAGCGCCGTACCAGGAGGATTAACAACAAGACATTCTTCACTGGGAATAAACAGCAGCAGAAAAACCAGTGTCACACAAGGTCAGCTGGTAGCAATACAAGCGGAATTATCCAAATCTCAGGAAACAATTGGTTCATTGAATGAAGAGATAGAACAGTACAAAGGAACAGTAAGCACTCTAGAGATTGAAAGGGAATTTTACTTCAACAAACTGCGTGACATAGAGATCCTCGTCCACACTACACAAGATCTAATAAATGAAGGTGTTTATAAATTCAATGATGAGACCATCACCGGCCACGGTAATGGCAATGGGGGAGCACTATTAAGATTCGTAAAAAAGGTGGAAAGCATTTTGTATGCTACTGCGGAAGGATTTGAAATGAATGATGATGAGGATGAATTGGGTGGTAAAAATGTGGGTGAACATGGAACTGTACCGAACGAGGGCGGCTATGAAAATATCAATGGCAGTGTCAATGGTGACGAGGGTAGTAACCATGATGTGATAATGCAGAATGACGGAAGTAACGTTGGCATGAGCAATAATTTAATTATCGACGAGGAAACCTTTTGAGTCGAACAAAAAAACAGTATTGTTTTCGAATATGTATTATTTTTTTTATTTTTTTTATTACTCGTTATCAATATATATATATATACACGTATATTATTACTAAAAGAATGAGAAAATAAGATAGGACCTCTGGAAGAGATAAAATAGAAATGTAAAATAATGTGGGGAAACTACTGTTTCATTTCCCCTTTAATTTGTTGCCGCAGGTGCCGCAGGTGGTTCATTATTGTTCTTTGGATCTAAGTATTTTTCAAAAGCCTCGTTTCTTTCCTTGAATGGCCTTGGACCTAATAATCTAATCATGTCTTCTCTAGTGATTGCTTCCTTACGTAGCAATTCTTTAGCGACGAGATCGACTTTGTCCAAATTTTTGGTTAGCAATTCTGTACAAGCTCGGTGAGCATCATCTACTATGGATTTAACTTCCAAATCAATGGTTCTTGCCGTTTTATTGCTGAAGGGTTTATTAACTTTAAAATTTCCATCATTTTGGTCAAATGATAGGTAGCCAATCTTGGGTGACATTCCTAGAGATGTGACCATTGCATTTGCCATCTGTGTGACTTTTTTGAAATCGTCATGAGCACCACTAGTCACCGATGGGAAATGCAGCTCTTCAGAAACACGACCACCAAGGGCCATGATCATTCTATGTTTGAATTGTTCCTCGGATATCAAGTATTGGTCTGGTGGTAGGTATTGAGCATAACCTAAAGCACCTTGACCACGCGGAATAATGCTTACTTTCAAAAGTGGGTCAGCATATTTTAGAAACCAACCACAAACAGCATGGCCTGCCTCATGATAGGCCACAGACCTTTTCTCCTCTTTAGAAAGGACTCTTGTCTTTTTTTCCAGTCCAGCAATGACTCTTTCAATGGCTTGTTCAAAATGATGGATAGTGATATATGGGTCATTATGTCTGGCAGCGATCAATGCAGCTTCGTTACAAGCATTAGCAATATCTGCACCAGTGAAGCCTGGAGTAAGCGTAGCCAATTTCCCGGAAAGATTATTCATGTCATCTGTAAGAAGAGGATCTAGATTCAGTCTTTTCATATGAACTAAATATATTTGTTGCCTACCATTGACATCGGGAGAGTCAATTTGGATATGTCTATCGAATCTTCCGGGCCTCATTAAAGCATTATCCAGCACATCGGGCCTATTTGTGCCCGCAAGAACGACGACTTGATCGGAAGTAGTAAAACCGTCCATTTCCACTAATAATTGATTCAACGTAGCCTCCCTTTCATCGTTAGCGCCACCAAGGGCGCCGCCTTTGCCTCTTTCTTTACCAATAGCGTCGATTTCATCTATAAAGATAATGGAGGGGGCCATAGATCTTGCTTGGGTGAACAAGTCTCTTACACGAGAAGCACCCACCCCAACAAACATTTCGACGAACTCAGAACCTGACACAGACAAGAAAGGAACGTTTGCCTCACCCGCGGTCGCCTTGGCCAAAAGGGTCTTACCGGTACCTGGAGGTCCAGAAAGAATAGCACCTCGTGGAATCTTGGCACCCAGTTTAGTGTACTTAGCTGGATTTTTCAGAAAGTGGACAAATTCCATAATTTCCTGCTTAGCTTCATCACAGCCGGCGACATTCTTAAATGAAATTTTAATGTCTGTTTCCTTATTGAACAGCTTTGCTCTCGATTTGCCTACATTAAACATGCCTCCGAGGCCCCCACCACCACTGCCATTTGCATTGGGCGGCGAACTATTTATTTTCCTCGTAATAAAGTAGAGGCCACCAAGCAAGATGATAGTGGGCAGGAAGGGGAACAAAAATGTGAAGGGAGATGACCTCTCAATGTATTTGATGGGAATTCGGTCACGAGGCGGGATGTTCAAGAGGTCCTGGATCTGGTCCATCTGCTCCTCAAAAATATCCACTGAACCAATGGTGAACGAGACAACTTGCTTTGTATTAACTAATTCGGCCTCTACGAGAAACTTATTAACGACGTAGATCTTGGACACAAGTCCCTTTTCCAAGTACTTTGTTTTGAAATCCTGGAAAGTCAAGACGCGATTAGAGTCGTCTCCTGAGTTGCTACTAGAAGGTGTCAGTAAAGTAAATATGATTGTGAATCCGATGGTCAAAAACATCGTATTTGCAAATTCCTTAGATTTAAAGTATTCTGATAACGAATTAAACTCATTTTTCTTGTCTTTTCCGTCCTTCCCATTATTATCTTTATTGCCATTGTTTTGGCCCTCGTCGTCTTTATTTGGCCTACTTTCATTGGACCTCGTCCATGAGACATGGAAAGCACGTATTTGAGTAGAACGGTATATTGTGTTGCTGGTTGCCAGACCAGATAACGTCTGCAAGCGCTGGTGGACTGGCATGCGTGGGCGAAGCACCGGACTCATGTTTGATAAGCGGCTAGTTTTGCCAAACGCGAGTGATGTCCATGAGCGTGGCGTACCCCTTGCATATCGTTGCCACATCATCATTACTTAGTATATTATAGGTAAGTAGACGATACACTTACTTAGAAACCGCGCAATCTTCTTAGAAAGTAGAATGTGTCCTTGAAAGTTGTGTATATACAATATGAACCAGTCTATTTCTCGTCTAGAACATAGGGCTATAGTAAACTGCATAGATACGTATGAAGGCGTTATAAAGATTCTAGTAACATATCGCGTACCACGATTAGAAATGCCGCGAGGTCGCCCTCGACGGCAAGCACGTGCTCAAGTGTTGCCCGGTTTTCAACACTTAGCTCCGGGTGAGATTCTCCAACCACGTGATCTCCGTGCATCGCGATCTCAATCCAGCAATGCTCATCATCACCGAATACGAAACGTACGTCGTGCACATCACTGGATCCGGGTACCACTCGAAGTTGCAACAGCCGTTCGTACAGTGCGACCTCTGCTGCATCATTACCCGACTGCGCAGCCCAACGTGCGCGTAATTGGTTACACTCTTCACCACGCTGTTGCAGCAGCGAGTCCAGCTCGCGCGATTGAGCTGCCAGGGTCGATTGTCGTCTAGATAACTCACATTCACGCTCGTGGTAGCTTCTCCATTGCTCTCTGGTAGTGTTTGTAGCTTGTTGGGCTGCATGTATCTGTTGCTGCAGAGCGGTGCGCTGAGTGGCAAGCCGTTGCAGTTCATCTATGAGGTGTTGATGTTGGTTATATAATTGACGCATTTCCGCTTGGAACTGTTGCAGCTGCTGGCGCGCATGGTTTTGCTGACGTGCCAGTACCTGGGCCACGTCCTTTTGGAACACATCCATTCGGTGCTCAAGATCCGAAAACGCGTCTATACTGGCCATTCTTGTATGTGTATGTGTATAAGCGGTTTTTCAATTGAATCGGCTTGGCCTGCCTTGTTTTGTTTTGGTCTGATTTGATTTATTTTGGTTTTGTTTTCGTTTGGCTTAAATCTTCGAGGAAATTTGCGCTTTCCGCGTAAAAAAGGGAAAAAAAAGTAATATATGTACAGCAGAAAATACAGAGAGAGATGTGCATGAAGGGAGATCGTTGGTTTGGACTCGAAGAATTGAGCAGGCAACGCAAATATGTCCGATAATAATAAGGAATATTCCATAAAGTTTCTGACCTTCAATACTTGGGGGTTGAAATACGTCTCCAAACACCGCAAAGAAAGACTCAGGGCCATTGCGGATAAGTTGGCGGGCCACTCAACACTGACCCCAATATCTGACGAGTTGCTGCCCAATGGTGGAGATAGCATTGGCAACGAAGATTACGACGTGATTGCCTTACAAGAGATCTGGTGTGTGGAAGACTGGAAGTATCTGGCTTCGGCATGTGCCACCAAGTATCCGTATCAGCGTCTGTTCCATTCCGGTATCCTGACGGGTCCTGGTTTGGCCATACTGTCCAAAGTCCCCATTGAGTCGACCTTCCTTTACCGGTTCCCCATAAATGGTAGACCAAGTGCAGTGTTTCGCGGCGATTGGTACGTGGGGAAGTCTATTGCCATCACAGTATTGAACACGGGCACGCGTCCCATTGCGATAATGAACAGTCACATGCACGCTCCATACGCCAAGCAGGGCGATGCCGCCTACTTATGTCACAGATCTTGTCAGGCCTGGGATTTCAGCAAGCTCATTAAGCTTTACAGGCAGGCCGGCTATGCGGTGATTGTGGTGGGCGACTTGAACTCCAGACCAGGCTCACTACCCCACAAATTCCTCACGCAGGAGGCCGGCTTGGTCGACTCCTGGGAACAATTGCATGGGAAGCAAGACTTGGCGGTGATCGCCCGTCTTTCTCCATTGCAGCAATTGCTTAAGGGCTGTACCACTTGCGATTCGCTGCTCAACACATGGAGAGCCCAAAGACAACCCGATGAGGCATGCAGACTGGACTATGCCCTTATTGACCCTGATTTTTTGCAGACAGTAGATGCAGGTGTTAGGTTTACTGAAAGAATCCCCCACCTGGACTGCAGTGTTTCTGACCATTTCGCATACTCATGCACCTTAAATGTCGTCCCACAAGGCACAGAGTCCCGTCCATCCACCTCCGTCAAGCATGCAAAAGTCCTTGATAGAGAACAGATCTTACAGAAATACTCTAACTACGAAACCATGATAGAATGCCTCCACACGTACATGAAGACCGCCCAGAGGCAGAAATTCTTCCGCGGCCTGCACTTCTGGGCCTCAATACTTCTCCTGATAGCGTCACTGGTCGTGACAACGTTTACTGCAAACAAGGCAGGCTGGTCCTCCATCTTCTGGGTCCTTTTTGCCATTGCTGTCTCGATCTCGGGCACCATCGACGGTGGCATTTCGTTCTTGTTTGGCAGATCTGAAATCAGAGCGCTTACCGAAGTCGAACTAGAAGTCCTTGATGCGGAGCACCATCTGCAAACTTTCTTGACCGAGAAATGATATTATCGATTTTCTTTCTTTAGTAATATGTAAAAAAAATTACTGATATTATATAATGTGTGTAAATTTCGTCAATAGATGCAAAGCAATGACAGAGAAAATGAAACCGACGGATAGAAACAACACGACAAGAGAGTCGACCCTGAATCCATTGGCTTCATCCGTATATAATTTCAATATTGAGCTTGAAGACCCACCGTAACCGGCCTGTCTGGTGGAAGTGGGGGTTTGCTTTGCTTGCTTCTCCTTAATGGATTGTGCCTGTCTTCTCTTTTGTAAGATACGCTGACCTCCTGGTGGAACTGAAGCTGCCATCCTTATAATATTCTTGGTCGATAATACCGCTTTTAAACCCCTTCCCTTTTCTCACACGCACATATGCCTACTAATACACACCTCTTGTAACCAAAAAGTCTCTTTTCGCCAGTCAGTAACTGAATAAAAAAAGTAAAAATGGAAGAAAAAAAAGTCGAATCCCAAAAGGTGAGAGAACGGGTAACCTATAATATTAGGGACAGAATCAGGCTTACTATTATTTAAGCTATACAATGAATTACGGTTTCTACGTTTGATGTGCCACACACACTAGGTAATCTCCTGGGGTAAAATAAAGTCCGCTAACCTAGTGCAGGATGATTACATACCTTGCTATTTCTTCTCCCCTTACTTCATCATGCTTAGCCCCCTCTCAGCTGCGCCCAAATCATTCTTCTTATCCTCTTGCATACTGCACCGAAAAAAAAAGTTAATAAGTAGCAGGTTTTATAAGCGCGTGCGTGCAGCCTTAGACTGAAGGGGTGGAAAAACTTTGGGTGGGTTTGGTTCACTTACCCAAAGAGTAATTGGTACGTATAAAAGTGCAAAATTGCTATCACACAGAACCGCCACTGCTACAGCACATACGAGACGTATTTTGAATCATATATCATGGGTCTCTGCGCATCTTCAGAAAAGAACGGCAGCACTCCTGACACACAGACCGCCAGTGCTGGTAGTGACAACGCTGGCAGGGCAAAGGTTTCAGCCCAACAGCAGCCGCAAAGGCAGCCGCAGAAGACTGTAAGGACAGTCAACACGGCAAGTCAACAAGAGAAGCAGCAACAGCAACAGCAGCAGCAACCGTTCGCGCGTAATGTT
This sequence comes from Saccharomyces paradoxus, assembly GCF_002079055.1. Taxonomy (NCBI): domain Eukaryota; kingdom Fungi; phylum Ascomycota; class Saccharomycetes; order Saccharomycetales; family Saccharomycetaceae; genus Saccharomyces; species Saccharomyces paradoxus. The sequence continues at coordinate 192,024 of NC_047491.1, forward strand.
AAGGACAACAACACGAGCATCAACAACGCGATATCTCCCACGGCTACAGCAAACACCAGCGGATCACAGCAGATCAATATCGACTCTGCCCTGAGAGACAGGTCGACTAATGGTCCAGCACAGCCATCGTTGTCAGACGCATCAAGTGGCAGCAACGGTAAAGAACTCAAAGTACTGTTGTTGGGTGCCGGTGAAAGTGGTAAGTCCACGGTATTACAACAGTTGAAGATTTTGCACCAGAATGGGTTTAGCGAGCAGGAAATCAAAGAGTACATCCCGTTGATCTATCAGAATCTATTGGAAATTGGCAGAAACATCATCCAGGCAAGAACAAGGTTCAACGTTAACTTGGAAGCGAAGTGTGAACTGACGCAACAAGACCTGTCGAAAGCCATGTCCTATGAAATGCCAAATAACTACACGGGCCAGTTTCCGGAAAATATCGCGGGCATAATATCTACATTATGGGCCTTGCCCTCCACACAGGACCTAGTCAATGGCCCCAATGCATCGAAGTTCTACCTGATGGATTCGACCCCATACTTTATGGAGAATTTCACCAGGATCACTTCGCCCAATTACAGACCCACCCAGCAGGACATACTGAGATCAAGACAGATGACGTCAGGGATCTTTGATACCGTCATTGACATGGGCTCGGACATTAAGATGCATATCTACGATGTCGGTGGCCAGCGTTCGGAAAGAAAAAAATGGATCCACTGCTTCGACAATGTCACTTTGGTCATATTTTGCGTTTCTTTATCGGAATACGACCAAGCGCTGATGGAGGACAAGAACCAGAACAGGTTTCAAGAATCGCTGGTGCTTTTCGATAATATTGTCAACAGTAGATGGTTCGCCCGCACATCTGTAGTGCTCTTTCTGAATAAAATCGACCTTTTTGCAGAAAAACTAAGCAAAGTCCCTATGGAAAATTACTTCCCAGACTACACCGGCGGGTCGGACATCAATAAGGCCGCCAAGTACATACTTTGGAGGTTTGTTCAGTTAAACAGAGCAAATCTAAGCATATATCCTCACGTGACCCAAGCCACAGATACGTCGAACATTAGATTAGTATTTGCCGCGATTAAAGAAACCATTTTGGAAAACACGTTGAAAGACTCTGGAGTGCTGCAATGAATGCACAGTTAAAACAGGAACAAAACTGCATGCCCCCCTCCCCCCATTATTACCTTTAAAAAAGATAAAAAAAATGGAAAAAAAAGGAAAAAATTCTAAATAAATACAAATACGTTTTCTCATGACCATTGTACTACTAATCACAGCTATGATACTTGGATAACTTTTCTGTTTTATACTGTATAAAGCACCACAATATTACTTTTATTTTATAGCGTGCTATTATTTTTACTATTCTTACTAACCCGGGTAACAAATTTCACTACAACGAGGTGATAGTCCCAGCTTTCAAGCAGGAGGAAGAAAAAACATTTTGCCACCCAAGAAAGAGACAAGGAAGTAGGTAAGGCTTTCATCACGCAGTTTTAAAGGGAGTAAGAGTAAAAAATCGAATTGACCAAATATAATGGCTAGTGCTGCAGTAATGATGGACGTGGATTCTTCTGGGGTCAATGATTTGCACCATTCTGAAAAGAAATATGCGGAGGAAGACCAAGTTCAAGAACTATTGAAGGTTTTAAATGAGATCTCCAAGACCACCTTGACGTTGGACCCAAGATACATATGGAGAAGTTTAAAGGACTTGAGCTCTTTAAGGAACCAAGAGCTTTTGAATGCAGAGATCTTATCTTTCACAGTGAATGTACTGTACCCTGATTCTTCGTCATTCAAGAAAAATCTACTAAAGTTCATCAATTCTAACCATAAATCATCTGTACCGGGGTCAGATGAGCTTAGAAACTCTTATCCAGCTTCATTTTACTCCGTAAACACTGAAAAAAAGACCATTGAAGTGACAGCTGAAATCAACTGCTTCATACATCTATTAGTGCAGTTGTTTTTATGGGACAGTAAGAAATTAGAAGAATTGGTGGAATTCAACAGGAAGGTTGTTATCCCAAATTTGTTGTGTTATTACAATTTGCGTTCCTTGAATTTGATAAACGCTAAATTATGGTTTTACATCTATTTGAGTCATGAAACATTAGCGCGCCGCTCGAAGGAAATTGACAACGATAATCAAAATATAATCTTAAGGTCCACCATGATGAAATTTTTGAAAATCGCTTCCCTGAAACATGACAACGAGACCAAAGCCATGCTGATTAACCTGATCTTAAGAGATTTTTTGAATAACGGTGAAGTCGATAGCGCGTCTGATTTCATTTCTAAACTAGAATATCCTCACATAGACGTTTCCAGCTCATTGGAGGCAAGATATTTCTTCTATTTATCCAAAATTAATGCCATTCAACTGGATTATTCCACTGCGAACGAGTATATTATTGCGGCCATAAGAAAAGCTCCACATAACTCCAACAGTTTGGGGTTTTTACAACAGTCAAACAAACTACATTGTTGTATTCAATTACTAATGGGTGATATTCCAGAATTATCATTTTTCCATCAATCAAATATGCAGAAATCTCTCCTTCCTTATTACCATTTGACCAAAGCCGTTAAATTAGGTGACTTGAAAAAATTCACATCTACAATCACAAAGTATAAACAATTGCTATTGAAAGATGACACTTATCAACTTTGTGTCAGATTAAGATCTAACGTTATCAAGACAGGTATCAGAATCATCTCCTTAACGTATAAGAAAATTTCATTAAGGGACATTTGTTTGAAACTGAATTTGGATTCGGAGCAAACCGTAGAATACATGGTTTCAAGGGCAATTAGAGATGGTGTTATTGAAGCCAAGATCAATCACGAAGACGGCTTTATCGAAACCACAGAATTACTGAACATCTATGACAGTGAAGATCCTCAGCAAGTATTCGATGAAAGAATTAAATTTGCCAACCAATTACATGATGAATACCTCGTTTCCATGAGGTACCCTGAGGATAAAAAGACTCAACAAAATGAAAAGAGTGAAAGCGGTGAAAATGATGATGATATGTTAGACGGTGATTTAATGGATGATATGTCTGATATCTCGGATCTCGACGATTTGGGATTCTTATAAGGGCGCATAAAAAATAAACAACTACCATTCATAAAAGAAACTCATTCATATATACATATAGTTCTCATAAACATATATATACTTATTGATATCAAGGTGTGTTACTTTCTAATTTAATAGACGAAGGGAGAGAAGTGAAGAAAAATGGTTTTCACTTGTGCTCTGTACCCTTTTGAAAAAGTAGAGCTGCAGAAAAAATAATCGAACGTAAAGCATTTATTTACCGTTCAAAAACAAAAGAGATAGAGGGAAAAGAATTATAAACAGCATCTAATAGCCATAATGACGACAGAAGAAGGACCGCCAAGTCACGTAGATTCCGCAACTGGCATCAAATTGGCATTGGACCCGAACTTAATCACATTGGCACTAAGTTCTAACCCAACCTCTAGTCTTCATTCACCAACGTCTGATGAACCCGTGTCTGAGTCTGCAGGAAAAGCAGATACTGGTATTCGCCTAGAAGGTGATGAGTTGGAGAATAAGACCAAGAAAGACAATGATAAAAAGTTAAAATTTTTGAAAAATAAAGATTCCTTGGTCAGCAATCCACACGAAATTTATGGCTCTATGCCATTAGAGCAATTGATCCCGATCATCTTAAGACAGCGTGGTCCAGGCTTTAAATTCGTTGATCTGAATGAAAAAGAATTACAAAATGAGATCAATCAGCTTGATAATAATAGTAGTGACAGTCGCAACAGCGAGAAGAAGGACAATGATGGTGCTGATGAAAATGCACAAACTGGAGAAGATTTCATGGAAGTGGATTATGAAGATAAAGACAATTCAGTAAATTCACAGAATGGAACAGATCACAAAACGAACGAAACTGGCGAGACAGACGATAATGTTGAAACGATAATGACACAAGAACAGTTTGTTAAGAGAAGGAGGGATATGCTAGAACATATAAATTTGGCCATGAATGAATCATCTCTAGCTTTAGAATTTGTTTCCTTGCTGCTATCAAGTGTTAAAGAATCCACAGGTATGTCATCAATGTCACCATTTCTTAGAAAAGTTGTTAAACCTTCTAGTTTAAATAGTGATAAAATTCCATATGTTGCACCTACAAAGAAAGAATACATTGAGTTGGATATATTGAATAAAGGATGGAAGTTACAAAGTTTGAACGAATCTAAAGATCTATTACGCGGAAGTTTCAATAAATTGAGTTCCATATTACAAAACGAACATGACTATTGGAATAAGATAATGCAGAATATTAGCAACAAGGATGTTATTTTTAAAATTAGAGATAGATCTAGCGGTCAAAAGCTGTTGGCAATTAAGTATGGTTACGAAGACTCTGGATCTACTTATAGGCACGATAGAGGTATTGCTAATATAAGGAATAACATAGAATCGCAAAATTTGGATTTGATACCCCATAGTAGTTCAGCATTTAAAGGTACGGATTTCATACATTCAGTAAAGAAATTCCTAAGAGTTCGCATCTTTACAAAAATCGAATCAGAAGATGATTACATATTGAGTGGCGAGAGTGTGATGGATAGGGATGGTGAAAATGAAGAAACTGAAACTGAAGATATTAGGAAGCAGATTCAGATTTTGAAAAAGATTATTTTCGAAAAAGAACTGATGTACCAAATAAAGAAAGAGTGCGCCTTGTTGATTTCCTATGGTGTCAGTATTGAAAACGAAAACAAAGTAATAATTGAACTGCCTAACGAAAAATTTGAAATCGAGTTATTGTCCCTCGACGATGACTCCATAGTCAATCATGAACAAGATTTACCAAAAATCAACGACAAGAGAGCTAACCTGATGCTTGTTATGCTGAGATTATTATTAGTCGTCATATTCAAGAAAACACTAAGATCTAGAATAAGCTCGCCCCACGGACTGGTTAATTTGAACGTTAACGATGATATCTTAATAATTCGTCCCATCCTTGGTAAAGTTCGGTTTGCTAATTACAAGCTGTTACTAAAAAAAATTATAAAGGATTACGTGCTCGATATAGTTCCTGGTTCAAGTATAACAGAGACAGAAGTAGGGAGAGAAGAACCTCAGGAAAATAGAAACATTGATGATGAAAATATAACGAGATTGAATAAGGAGATCCGTGCTTTTGATAAACTCTTGAATATACCTAAACGTGAACTTAAGATAAATTTACCATTGTCTGAGTACAAAAGCCCAAGCCTAAGTTTAATCCTCGAAAGTCCTAACTATTGTAATGCACTCATTCACATTAAATTTAAAGATAGTGCAGAAGCCAACGCGGTGTCCTTTGACACAACATTTTCTGATTTTAAGGAAGTAGAGGACTTCCTACATTTTATTGTTGCCGAATACATCCAGCAGAAAAAGGTGTAATATCCCGAGCCATTCCTTAGATCTACATACATCACCATGTAATATTCTTTATCACTATATAGAGTCGCATACGTATAAAAGGACAAGATCTTTTCGGCCAAAACAAGAATTCGAGGAATTTAAGAATATTGCTATGGTTGGACGGTGTAACAACAATAAAAGTAACAGCAACACCAATACCAACAAACCAACTACAATTATGACTTACACATTGGCAATCTTAGGCTGCGGTGTTATGGGCCAAGCACTTCTTTCTGCCATTTACAATGCTCCAAAGGCGGTCGACGAAACTGCTGCTGCATTTTACCCTTCCAAAATCATCACATGTAACCATGATGAACCAAGTGCACAACAAGTTACCGATCTAATTGAGACATTCGACGAATCTCCTAACGGTATCAAAGTGGAAAGTACTTACGGTCACAACGTAAGCGCTGTCAAAGAAGCTTCTGTGGTTCTTCTTGGTACGAAGCCATTTTTGGCAGAAGAAGTGTTGAACGGTGTGAAAAGCGTCATTGAGGGAAAGCTACTTATTTCCCTGGCTGCCGGCTGGACCATTGACCAATTGTGTCAATACACTAGCACTGTTTGTCGTGTTATGACGAACACACCTGCCAAGTACGGATATGGCTGTGCGGTGGTATCCTACTCCGCTGATGTTTCCAAAGAGCAAAAGCCACTGGTCAACGAGTTGATCAGTCAAGTTGGTAAATACATTGAACTTCCTGAAAAGAACATGGATGCAGCCACTGCATTGGTCGGTTCAGGCCCCGCTTTTGTTCTGTTGATGCTAGAATCCTTAATGGAGAGTGGGTTGAAATTAGGAATTCCATTACAAGAGAGTAAGGAGTGTGCCATGAAAGTTCTAGAAGGAACAGTGAAGATGGTTGAAAAGAGTGGTGCTCACCCATCCGTTTTAAAGCACCAAGTTTGCACACCAGGTGGCACAACCATTGCCGGGCTGTGTGTAATGGAAGAAAAGGGCGTCAAGAGTGGTATTATTAATGGTGTCGAAGAAGCGGCCCGTGTTGCGTCACAGCTAGGCCAGAAGAAGAAATAGATTGCTTTGCCTGAAATGTATATATCATTGCTTTGTATCCGTATATTTTTTTTATTGCAGACCTTGCATTTTTTTCGTCATTTTCCCGTCGGTCCGATAATGAATCATCACAATGAATGACTACCCCATAATAATGACACTAATTGGAGCGTATAAAAGAGAAAATAATGTAAGTATGCTTCCAAAGCAATTGATTCATTTGGAATGAACATCAAAGAAAGAAAATCAAACAACCATGTCAAGTGGTAGTACTATTGTTTCGTCTGACAAGTCAGAACGAACATTTAAACATGAGGAAGAGCTACCCAAGTTACCATTACCCAAACTATGTGACACTTTGCAGCGTCTCAAGGAGAGTTTAGAACCATTGTATTATGCTGATGGATACTATCAACATCCTTTAGATCCGGAGCAAATTGAGAAATTGTCATCCATTATCGAAAATTTTGAAGAAAATTCAGTGAGTGAAAAGCTGCAATCTAAACTACAGAGTTACCATGATACCAGTGATTGTTACCTTGACGAGTTGCATCTAGACATCAATAATCAAACCTCTACCAGAGAGATTCAGGACGATGTCTTGCCTAGGAATCCCTTCTTGGTTCTCGCAGATGACGCTTTGCCGAATATCACTCAAGCTGATAGGTCTGCCGTCTTAGTACACTCTGCGGCCAGGTTTATTTCTGCTCTAAAACAGGATTTATTGCCGCCAGATATCAATGCCAGCAATGGTAAACCACTATCAATGGCGCCATTTCTGAACTTATTCGGTACTACTCGTAGCCCTGTTTTTCAGCGCGGTGAGGTTGAAAGTTTCGACTTGAATAAACCTTACACTGCATCTGATCTAGAAGACCCTGATTATTCAGGCGATGAGGGCGATAATGGCGAACCTTCCCAAAAGGAATCGGCTGACCGTAAAAGAAAACGCGAAGAAGATATATTCACCGGCAATGGTATAACAATTAAAAGATATCCGGAGAGCAAACACATCCTAATCATCTCCAGGGGCCAATACTATACGTTAGAAATGCTTGACTCGACGAATAAAATTATATATACTGCGGCCGAATTGACCACAATCTTCAATCATATTATAAAAGATTCATCAGGTACAGAGAAATCAACTGCGTTAGGCAGCTTGACCTCCCATTCTTTTAGAAACTGGAAATATGCTAGAAAGAGACTACAAAAAAGGTATCCAAACGAATTGCACCGCATAGACTCTGCTCTGTTCGTTCTCGTCCTGGACGAATCACAAGAGGAAACCACCAATGATGATGGCGATACTGCCGACATCAGTCAAATGTTTAACAGGACTATCACTGAACGGGACAAGAAATGTACTTCCGCTAATTGTAAAAGAGTGTTTTATGGTACTTCTATAATAAACAGCAAAGGCCATCAAGTGGGTTCGTGTGTATCTCGTTGGTATGATAAACTACAGCTGGTGGTCACTGCAGATGCGAAGGCCACGGTGATTTGGGATTCCTTCACATGTGACGGGTCAGTTGTGCTTCGGTTTACTTCGGAAATTTATACGGAATCAGTCTTAAGATTAGCTAGAGATGTTAATGCCGGCGATCCACAGTTTTCACTATGGCCCAACGTGACACAAATGGATCCTGAAACCAAAAAATTGATGACGGCAACCATAAGTGCCGACGGTGGAGGCCCTTCTGAAATCGATCCTAAGTTGGTTGTGGACAAAATCGATTGGTCCTTTAGCAACATCTTGAACACACATGTCCATTTGTCAGAGACTAAACTAGCTGATTTGATTTCCAAATATGATATTGTTCGCGCCTCCATTCCCTTAGGCAGAAGGTCTGCTCAAAGGCTAGGAATCAAGCCCGATTCGATGGTTCAAGTAGCTTTACAAATAGCTCACTATGCTTTGTATGGAAGAATGGTGTTTGGATTGGAGCCAATATCCACACGTGGTTTCAAAAACTCGAGATCCTCTTTTATTAACATTCAGAATCAAGAGCTGTTGGAACTATGTCAGTTATTTATTTCTAGTTCCATTGATGGGACAGGTAAATTAGACAAATTTATTCAGACCTGCGAAACACATCATGAAATGGTTAAACATGCAAAGTCAGGTGTCGGTTATGAAAAACATTTCAATGCGCTGAAGTATCTCTTCAAGTTTCATGACCATTTCGGTATCTCCTTAAATGATGATGAATCGTCGGCTGCGAAAGACCTTTTTGAAAATCCACTGGTTTTGCCTTTCTCGCAACCTGAGTTGATTGTTGCCAACTGTGGTAATGCTGCTACCACGACCTTCGGCATAACGCCCGCTGTGCCTCAGGGCTTCGGGATAGGCTACATCATTAAAGATGATCAGGTGGATTTGACTGTAACATCGCAATTTAGACAAGGTGACAGGTTGATGTTCATGTTAAATTGGGCCTTAGGTGAAATCCGCTCTTACTGGAGGATGTCACGCGGTACTTCCCATAATAAAACAGGCGTGAAGATCAGTCCCGTGGTCGATAAATTGTATGAAATGGACAATGCAGTCAATAACCCTCCGAACCGTAACGGCCATCCAGCCACCGGCTCTCGCAAAACGTCTTCGTCACAAGTAAATTTGAACAGGTACGGTGGGTTTTTCGATTTAGAGGGTCACATTGACAGTAGAAATATCTCTAAATCGCCATCGATGAAGAATTTACAGAAAACCTTCAATGGCTTGACCATGAGTGCAGAAAATGATCATTCAAGCTCCGCAGTATCCGTTCCCACAGAAAAGGAAAAATTAAATACAGGCCATGAAATTTTACAGATCCAACCACGGGAGGTGGCAAGTAATGGGTTGGAAGCAGGTGATGAGACAGACACCGAAATAATTGCTGGCAATACCGACGGTATATCTTCTTCCTCTTCAGCTACATCTCTAAATTCCAAGAAACGTAACGTCATCAACTCAAGATTCGATATTGATTTTGACCGCAGCCGTGTAGGTAGAAAGGTGGCTACCTTAGATCAATAAGAACGCTTTTTATTTATCTATTTATTACTAGCATTATGCGTACGCTTGGTATGATGCGATATATACTTGTTTTATGAAGTAAATCAATATGCTTAATTTATGCTTATTATTCGTATTTATGACAGTGACCCGGCCGGGATTTGCCATTGAAAAATTTTTCAAAAAATAGGCCGATGCTGATCATCAGTACAAAAGACAGAGATTTCGTTTCGACCTCTACCAGGAGCTAAGCAAAGAGGGCGGAAAGAGTGTAATACACCGTTAACATCGCGCATTAGAGGTAGACATGAGTGACTTACAAGACCAAGAACCTAGCATTATTATCAACGGTAATTTGGAACCAGTTGGTGAACCAGATATCGTTGAAGAAACAGAAGTTGTAGCTCAAGAAACAGAAGAAACAGAAGAAGCCAATAAGCCAAAGAAGAAAGTCGCCTTCACTGGTTTGGAAGAAGACGGAGAAACTGAAGAAGAAAAAAGGAAAAGGGAATTTGAAGAAGGTGGTGGTTTGCCCGAACAACCATTAAACCCTGATTTTTCAAAATTAAACCCTCTATCCGCCGAAATTATCAACAGACAAGCTACGATAAACATTGGTACCATTGGTCATGTTGCCCACGGTAAATCCACAGTAGTTAGGGCCATTTCAGGTGTCCAAACAGTGCGTTTTAAGGATGAATTAGAACGTAACATTACCATTAAATTAGGTTATGCAAATGCTAAAATTTATAAATGTCAAGAACCTACATGTCCCGAACCTGATTGTTATAGATCATTCAAATCTGATAAAGAAATCAGCCCTAAATGTCAAAGACCAGGTTGTCCAGGACGTTACAAGTTGGTCCGTCATGTTTCATTTGTCGACTGTCCCGGTCACGATATCTTAATGAGTACTATGTTGTCAGGTGCCGCCGTTATGGATGCTGCCTTACTTTTGATTGCAGGTAATGAATCTTGTCCACAGCCCCAAACCTCAGAGCATTTAGCTGCCATTGAAATTATGAAGTTAAAGCACGTTATCATCTTACAGAATAAAGTCGATTTAATGCGTGAAGAAAGTGCCTTGGAACATCAAAAATCCATCTTGAAGTTCATCAGAGGTACCATTGCTGACGGCGCTCCTATTGTACCAATATCCGCTCAGTTGAAGTATAACATCGATGCAGTCAATGAATTTATTGTCAAGACTATTCCTGTACCACCAAGAGATTTCATGATTTCTCCAAGGCTGATTGTTATTCGTTCATTTGATGTTAATAAGCCAGGTGCTGAAATTGAAGACCTGAAAGGTGGTGTCGCTGGTGGTTCTATTTTGAATGGTGTCTTTAAGCTAGGTGATGAAATTGAGATTAGACCAGGTATTGTGACTAAGGATGATAAAGGTAAAATTCAATGTAAACCAATCTTCTCTAACATTGTTTCCTTATTTGCTGAACAAAATGACTTGAAGTTCGCTGTTCCCGGTGGTCTGATTGGTGTTGGTACAAAAGTTGATCCTACCTTGTGTAGAGCCGATCGTCTTGTCGGTCAAGTTGTTGGTGCTAAGGGTCATTTGCCAAACATTTATACTGATATTGAAATTAACTACTTTTTGTTACGTCGTCTATTGGGTGTCAAAACAGATGGTCAAAAGCAAGCCAAAGTCAGAAAATTGGAACCAAATGAAGTTCTTATGGTCAACATTGGTTCTACCGCAACAGGTGCTCGTGTGGTTGCCGTTAAAGCTGATATGGCAAGATTACAATTAACGTCACCTGCTTGTACTGAAATTAACGAGAAGATTGCTTTGTCGAGACGTATCGAAAAGCATTGGCGTTTAATTGGTTGGGCAACCATTAAAAAAGGTACTACATTGGAACCCATCGCTTAAACAACTAACAAACCGCCGCAAAAATAAAATTTCATAATTAATCAGAGAGAAAGTGAAGATAAGAAACGAACTAGAAGGAAAGGAAACTGACACTTCTGGTTATTGGAATATGTTCATATACATTGATGCGTAATGACATGGTGATCTTTATTCCATTTTATATCGTTTTCTTTCTTTTTTCTTTTTTACATAGTATTCCATTGTATATTTAACATGTTTTACGTATTTTAAAAAAATTACTAAACGCGATAATAAAGCTACTAAACATGAAAACGAATAATTATTACAAACTTAAAAGTCAAAATTTGTTGGAATGAAATTCTAATATCATCTATTTAATATTATATTATAATATGCGGTGCAAGAGGATGGCATAAAGATTGAGAAACAGTCATCCAATCTAATGGAAGCTGAAATGCAAGGATTGATAATGTAATAGGATAATGAATGACAACATATAAAAGGAAAGAAGATAAGGTAATAACACTATGTAGAACTATCGATTCCCTTTTGTGGATTCCTATATCCTCGATGAGAACTTCTAGTATATTCTGTATACCTAATATTATAGCCTTTAGTAACAATGGAATCCCAACAATTATCTAATTATTCACATAATTCTCAAAATTATCTATTCCTCAATAATGGTTATGGAAACTCCAACGAGTTTATCAAGCTCTCATTCCTAGCCATTCACAAGTTAAAACAAAGTGAAATCCCGTATAAGTTTGCCATCTTAGTATAGTGGTTAGTACACATCGTTGTGGCCGATGAAACCCTGGTTCGATTCTAGGAGATGGCATAAGTTTCTTTTTGTCGCTCTTACAAAGAGCGTTGCAAGAAGCTCTGGACACGCCCAATTTCATGAGGGCTAGTCTGATATTGCAATTATGAGAGCGAATTATATTTTTTTACCAGCTGGTAAGAATTGAATAATAGAGGTCAGCGTATACAACGTAGAATAAAAGGTTATATATATACAAATTTTTTTTGACGCCAGGCATTAACAGAAACTATGGCTTTGGAATTTTCAAGCTCTTTGAGATCATTCCACACCCATGGATAAAAAATACTAAAATAATTGGATGAAATTCCAATATTTGATCTTCTCTGAAAATTCCGAATGGGATGTTATCAAAAATGAAACCCTTTCTGACACAATATGCCATGCCCAAAACCAAAGCTAGAGTAGTTGGCATTGGTAATCCCTCAAAATATTTAGACTTACCTGTGGTGGAATCTTTTGGTAATTGAGCAACGGTGACATTAAACCTTGCTAATCTCGCCAAGCCGCAAAGAACAAAAAATGATAAAATCATGACATCAAATGTGGTTTGGAAACCAATGGCAAAAGCAATTGCAGCCGGAGCCACACCAAAGGAGACCAAATCGGCCAAAGAGTCCAGTTCTTGACCCATCAGGGAAGACCTATTTCTCAGACGTGCTACTCTACCGTCAAGGAAATCGAAACACATACCCAATAGGATAAAAAAATGGGCACGCTGAACGTAATGAGGTTTACCCGTAAGCGTAAATCTAAGGCAACTCACAATAGAGTAAAAGCCAGAAAATCCATTCAGCATAGTAATATAATCTGCCATATGTAAATTCCTCATCATGCTGAAATGGTGTTCGTCACTTGTGAATTTTTGTATATCAGTAGCATTTGGGGGAGCTAATGGTGTTGTATTTATGGAAAATATACTCGAGGCCCTTCTACTCAATGTACCGCCAACTTCGTCTGAGGAATACCCCTCATTTTCGTCTCTGCGTTCATCTATGATAATGTCTGTGTCTGTGTGTGGGAATTCTTGAGGTGCGAAATCTTCATCTGATTCAATCATTTTTTAATATGTTGTTTTATATCTTGGTTCTTTGATTGAATTAAATAGATAACCAAAAATGACAATTACCCACAAAGTGAAAAAATGGATGGAACCTCTCCTTCCTTATTTATAATGTTTCCTATAAATTACGGATCTTCACCTTTAGATGGCCATGTGAAAGCTCAAAGTCGTGAGGGTGCCGTGTGAACGTTGAAAGTGATTTCTAAACAGTGAGGAATATGCCAAGTGTCTGGCACAGAAGAGGGCATACGTTAAGGAGGAATGGGTTATTATGATAAGGATATCTTCTATAATGCTACTTGATATACACATCTCGTAACAATTGTGTGCGTATATACATATATACATCCAAACCTATATATACAACTACTTACATAAATATACCTTGATATTAGTATCGTGAGGAGCTATAGTAAAAAAATCTCAAAAACGTCTTCGCTTTTATTTAACAAGATGCGGGTGCAAGCTCTATAATCATACCTATTGCAGAGGTGTGTACAGTATTTGGGTCACATATTTTTGTTTATACCGAACAATGGATGCGACGCACAATGTATTATGCTTAATACTGCTTGTCGCCAGGTGATTCAATATAACATGGTTCGGAATGGGGAGCGCGCCGGACGTATTATCAGTTTGCGCATTTGAGTAACTATTCAAAATGACGTTTTCTAAGTGTGGTGGTAGCTGTGGAGGAGTCAACCAGGCCATATTTTGGTGATTATTTTGTTGCTGATCAAGCGTCAAATAATACTGTTCCATCACATTTGGGTCGGTGAAAACAGCGGGTATGTCTTGAGTGTACTCTAAATTAGGTTTTGCGGGGGTCTCATCATGGAAACGGGTGTAACCATCACCCATGTCATCTGGTTCCTTTTCTATCTCCAATGCAATTCTTGAGCGAGCGCTCATAGGTCTCTTACTTGACTTGCTATCATCTGCATGATTCGCTTTATTTTCTGAAACTTGCTGCTGAGGTTCATTGCCCCAATCGGGTGGTGCAGTCACTTCCATATAGTTGACGAAATTTCCCATTTGGTCAGTCGCAGTAGGTAAATAATCACTGAATCTTAGCTCATTGTCAACAATAAATCTGAAACGATGGGTACCTGGGGGCAGCTGTAATTTTACATGCATAAGTCCAGGCTGTCCAGGGACTGGTACTAGCCCGATCATCTTTCTCCATCCGGTAAAAGATCCGGTAACATACACTTTATTACCCCCCTGTTGCCAAGTAATGTCAACTGGAAACATCATAGCTCTTCCTTTCTTGCCCTCCACAGTGCTCTGCTGCTGTTCTTGTTGCTGTTGAGAGCCTTGATTCTGTAGTGCATCAGATTCCTGAGACGGTTGATAATCCATTTTTTGCAGGGCATTCCCTGTCATATCTGCATCGTGGATATCGCCTTCGTTGCTATCGATACTACTCGAGCTGCTAGCATCGATATCATCATCAGAATCAAATGTCTCCCCAGAACCATTTTCTGCGTGTTTTGAATATGGGGGTATTTCATCATCGTCGTCGTCGTTAAAAATTAAACTCGATTTATGTCTAAGAGGATGTTGAGGCTCTAATTCATTGGGATTATCTACGTTCATTTGGGAGAAAGTGTACGCCAGGGAGGCCTCGTTATTTGAATTTGTGTTACTTTTACCGTTAATCGTAGTGTTGCTAGCTGCGTCGCTGACATCTAACATGGAAGCGTCCTTGTTTTCAGGGTTGTCGCCTGCCATATTTCAGTGTAGCTACTTTATTGTTGTACAGAAAACTATGACCTTATAAAGAATATAGTAGCTCTTGTCTAAAATGCTATCTACTCGCTATTATAATACTGGTCTGAATCCTACGTGATTGTGCTGTTATTGTTTTCTTTGCAACGTTTTTTCGTGAAGTCTTTCAAAGGGGAGCAAATTTGGTCGTCCAAGGATGAAAAATAGTGCAAAAAAAATAACGTGGCCTAAGTTTAATGGCAAAATGCAAATTGTTCAAGGTAAGGCGAAGGGTTGAACCGACACGGGTGAAGATCTATGAACCATGTTTCAATCTTACATGATTTTTTTTAAAGTGCACTGTCCGAATTTATAATGATTTTCACCGAAGGTTTCTTTGCGTCTTCATTCAAGGAAAGAAGTATGTCACGTTTTCAAGAGCCAATTATTATCGTAATTCTCATTTTTTGTATCCGTTATTTATTATCTATTATTTAATAAAAGTAGGAAGGACCATTGTTAAAAGTATCAATTTGCCGCAGGATGCTCCTTATAGGAGGCAATGATACCTTTGGATTTGTGTTAGATGCTCCTGATTCTTGCCGGTGGACTTTATTGTCCTCATCATCTCCGGATATATGGAATTGTGCCCTTTCATGTTGTCTTCCTCTGCTAATAGTGTTCGTCTTGAACTTACGATCGCTCCTGCAAGCTTCCTGCGTTACAGGTGGGTTTTCAAGAAAAATTCCCATGCCCATATCTTTAGCCGTCATATCATCATACGTAGCAGAAGTGAGGGATGTTGAACTGCTCGAAAGGGATATTGTTCTTGAGATTTCCATGTCCCCTGAGTTTACAGCTGGCGTGATTTTTCGTAGAGGGCCTAAGGCTGTTGGTGGTCTTGCAAGATTCTTTGATGGCTGTGAAGTTTGAGAAAGAAGCGAAATACTCGATTGGTTTTTAGAACTACTCAATGAATTAAGGCCACTCATGGCGGCCAAATTCTTCCTAGATTTCGAAAATATAGAGGAATTTGAAGACAATTCATCTGAAGTTAAAGAACTGCTAGACGAAGGTACACACGGTATGGATACAGAGCCTTCAGAAAACGCGCTGTTCAGGTACTGGAATGAGGAAGTGGAAGGATACATTGATACAATGGAGGCGATAGAAGCAGTAGAGAGGTTATTGGGAATGATATGAGGTTCCTTTTGAATTCCTATAATAGGCACCAAGATCGCAGGTGTCTGTGTCTCCACCATGCCACTATTATTTCCGGCACTTCGTCCACTCACGTCATCACAGTTCTGAGCAACGGAAATAAGGATAGGTGATATTTCAGAGTGGCTTTTCTCCGTACCGGAAACACCAATGTTATCATAAAAGGTTGTAGGGGTGGTCGTAGCAGCATCCATAGCAGTTTTTCCCGAGCCCTTGGATTTTAGTCTTCGTGACCGCCTTTGGACGGTCTTAGTATGTGTCCTCAAATGTCTCTTTAGTTCGTCGCTTCTGCTGAAACTTTTCGGACAACCTTGAAAGGTACATTTGTGTGGTTTCTCGCCAGTATGTGTTCTTACGTGCCTTTTTTTATGTTCTAATCTATGGAACCCTCGCGAACAAATTTCACATCTAAAGGGTCTTTGGTCGTTATCCGGAGGGAAGCTTTCTCTCCTGTAATTCATATATGGAGTTTGTAGAAAAGGATCACCGATGTACACCTACTAATATCAAAAGAGAAGTATTTTGAAGCACTGCCAAAATTCATGGCAAGAAAGGGTCTCCGTTTTTAAATCATATCTACTAGGGTTAAGGAAAAAATACAAGTAATTAAGCAACAGAGAAAAACTGGAACTACTTTGCCTTCCAAGTATTCCTGATTCAAAAACAGTATGAAGAAGCTAAATCATTTATACACTACGGAAAAACTAGTGAAGGATTTTTGGTGGGGTCCCCCAAGAAAGCTATTTCTGCGGTGCAGTCTGGGTATGTTTTTCCGGGCGCGTTCCGCCGTTTTGGTTTTGTCCCCAGAACACCCCCCATAAAAGAGGTTTTTCCGAAGGGTATCTTCTAGTTTTTCCGAGATCTTTATTTTTTTCATTCGTCCATTATTATGTAAACTTGGAGCCCCTCGAGCTATTGAATTGCATAATAGCACGCAATAGGATATGGATCACCCCAGGACTTGACAGAGAATGTGTCAACTGAAGAAAAGGTGTTCAAAGCTAACATAAATCTTAAATCCCGCACACTGGAGAAAAAGTAGAACTATATTTAGGTAATGAAAAAATAGTTAAAATGCTTCATCAAGTTAAATACGAAATTTTCTATTAACACACACCCATACACAAGAAGTATACTGAAACTATACTAGACTACTCTATATCGAACTTATCTTCTTTTGAAACCTGGTGGAGGCTGAAACTTCCTTGTTTGAGGAGGTGCTTCATTATTAAACCTTGACCTATTTGCGCTGTTACTATCGTTGCCACCATTGTACCTGCTCGACGATGGTTGTGCGATTTCTCTAGCACTGTTATTAGTATGCTTGACATTGGCTGTATTCGGTTTAGCTATCTTTCCTGGCTTCTTTTCTTTCTCTTTTCTTTGCTTCGTCTGCTTTTGCGCTTGTTTCTTTTCCTTTTTATCTCTCACCAGTCTTTCCTTCTTAGAGAGTAGCGGCTTGTCCTCTACCACAGTAGATAGAATCTGTTCTCCTCTTAGTATGGTCAGGCCCAATACTCTTTTTTCTACCTTGATATTCAAGGTCGTTCCATCTTTGGAATCTTTTCTCGGTCTTAATTTATCTAATTGAGTTTTGGGTACCCTTTCTTCTATGCACTCATTCAACACTAAATTCATATGTTTATCGAATGCCATCAGTTGCCCAATGTAAACCCGGCCATCTTGAGTGAGAACCCTCAGTTTATAATCGATGAGGTTTGCTAGTCGGCTGCCATGTGCCACCTGTATTTTGCTCATTTTTTTTTTAATTTACTGAAAACTTGTTATACGGATAGTCCTGTTACTCCTCCAACTTGTTCTACTATTTTCTTCATTTTTACCTAGAATAAGCTTGTCTAAAACTCATTTTTTATTTTTCATATTTTTATTTTTAATTTTTTCCCACATTATCGTGGGAGAAAAAAAACTGAAAATGAAGAAATAAGGAAGCTCGGTGGGTACTTAATTGACATACATAATTAGTGAGTAAGATTCAATAAATGGAAGAAAAGGGAGAAACAATGTCCGACGAAACAAAGGAAAAACGTGAATTTGAAGGCCAAAAGGAAACTACTCATACTAAATCCGAAAAGTCTGTGGAACCGAAGCCGAAAAGAAGAAGAAGAAGAAACTATGACGATTATGATGCTGAAGTAGCAAAAGAGGAGACCAAGGCTAATAATGATTCCACAAAGACCGAAAATAAAGGTGCTGTTGAAGATTCTGAATCTGATATGGACGATGCCAAATTAGACGCCTTGATAGGAAATGAAGGAGAAGAGGAAGAGGACGATTTGGCGGAAATTGATACCTCTAATATCATCACATCTGGGAGAAGAACACGCGGCAAAGTAATCGACTATAAAAAAACTGCAGAGGAATTAGACAAGAAGGAATCTAGCGCGAGCTCTAAGAATAACGTAAATCACAGTGATAAAGAAGAAGACGAAGAAGACGATGAAGACGATGATTTTAAAGAGCAATAGGCGAAATGTCGTGCAGTCTGCATACCGACCTTCACTTGTATAATCTGTTTATTTCAATTTCTTATGTGTGTTCTATATGTATGTAAACTATATGTCAGCAGAAAAATTGTAAAATATTGCACCGAAAGCAATATACAGACAGAGAGGCCGAATTTAAAGGGGAGAAGAGACGATTGCACGCAAATGCGTAAATGCTGCAGAATATCTCTTAACAACAGTTATTTCCATTGGCCTTTTTGTTTTCGTTTGGTGTTGGTGTCAGGCTAATAGTTGGTCCATTAGGAGCAGACGCACCATTGGCATTTCCGTTAGCACTGGAATCTCCAAGGTCCATTTGGTGCTTGCTAACCTTTTGGTAAATGGTATTGATTAATTCTTCAAAAGCCTTGTCCACATTTTCGCTGTTCAAGGCACTTGTTTCTGTGAATAATAGCTGGTTTTCCTGGGCAAAAGTCTTGGACTCCTCCGTAGGTACAGCACGTAAATGAGCAAGATCAGACTTATTTCCGATAAGGCCCACAGCGACGTTGTCATCTGCGTTTTCTCTTAGCTCCGATAACCAATGGTTACAGTTCTCATATGAGCTTGATTTACTGATATCGTAAACGATCAAGGCACCTACAGCTCCTCTATAATAAGCAGAAGTAATGGCTCTGTAACGTTCCTGGCCCGCAGTATCCCAGATCTGCGCCTTGATCCTCTTACCATCAATTTCCAAAGTTCTAGTGGCGAATTCAACCCCAATTGTGGATTTTGAATCCATATTGAATTCGTTCTTCGTAAATCTTGATAATAGATTGGATTTCCCTACCCCGGAATCGCCGATCAGCACAATTTTGAATAGTAGGTCGTAATCATACCCGTAGTCCTCGCTGCTCATTGTTCAAATCCCCAAACTCCGTCAGAATCCCTTTGCCAGCCTAACCAAGGTACTTCATAATGAAGGTCAAAATAATTATTCGCTTCTCTTTTGAAAAGTTTTGAGTTTCCCTCTTTCTCTATTTTGGCACCCGCACACCTCAGCGGCCCGTGATATTCCGCATTGGAAAATGGTAAACAAACAACAAACGAGCCCAAACATAACAACAGTAGAAGAATTGAGGCCTAGGGACGACAAACAAGCTGCTTATAATAAGGATAGTACCTAACTAGTGCAATTAGTTTGCGCTGGAATAGATTTCAAGCTTTTTTTTGCCATCATGAGCCTGCCTGTCACGCCTGTCAAGAGCAAAGTGTGCAGCGCATTATCGATGCAACATGAGATGGACCATGATCAATACCGTGACCTGTCGTACCCACGCGAGAACCAACTCGCTGGTGTCAGACCTAATAATATAGAAAATGCTACTATACCGCGACAGAGCAGGAGCAAAAACAAGAAACCCCATGAACATACGCAATCGCAGGTTCGATTTTCCATTCCAGATCCAAATGAGATATCTCAGAACTCCCCATTGAAAATTGTATTTCCCAAGAGTGGAAATGAGATTGAAGGTAAAATGTCTACTTCATCATTACTTATGAATAGTCATGGTCATTTAGTCGACATGCACTCGAAAGTATTGGTCGATGTCCCAGAAGAAGTTTGGCAATTTCATCATAATAGAAGAATGAAATGTGAAAGCAAGCACCGCAGGACTCGTTCCGATATTAAATCTAGCGAAAATAGTAGCAGAAAGGAATTGAACCATTCCAGATCAAAATCATTACAGTCGATTATAGTGGATACGATGAATACATATCGTGCAACCGATGCTGATGCCACTTTTAACGAAAATATTAGTAATGTTAGTCAGGTATCTCCATTGAATTTATCATTTGACAGACCTCCTCCTTTAACACCAGAAAAGAATTTATATCTTACTCCTGAATCCCCATTGAATAGATATCATTTACCAGTTCCATTGGAAATATCTCTACCGCCCTACTTATCTCCGCGAAACAAGCATAAAAAGAGAAGTAGCTTAGTTTACGATGGAGATGGCTATAGCCAATTTCAAGAAAGCAACACCTCATCCTCAACCGAATCTTCTCTAGAACAGCCCTCGTCGTCGTATTCAGATGAAGATGATTCTATCCCATATGCCCATCATGAAGTATCCTTCGAATTAAACAATCCAGATACTGATAAGTTTCTTGGAATTGATGAGAACGCCAACGTCAATCTGAAAATACAAAGGAGAAATCTCAAAAACCCGCGACATATCAAGAAGAAGACAAATAGCGGGTATGAGGAAGAAAATCATGAAAAAAATGTATCTTTAAAAATTCTATCGACTCCAAATAAACTGATAGACATCCCCGACTTAGAACACATGGCATCCCCGCCAAGCACAGGTTTAAATGGCACTTTGAAATTCTTCCAGCAGTTTGAACCTAATGAGGAACCAATGTCTCCAACTCGCAATATTAATCTTAAATCACTGGACAAACTCGATATGTCATTCAAGTTTCCCTCCAGTGCCGTTAATAATAATTTGAAGGAGGTACATGAAAATAGAAAATCTATAGGCACGAATAATGAAGATTTCCTGAAAGTTGATACTTCGCCTGTAAATCAATCATTTGAATCAAGAAGGCAAATATTAATGGACTTGCAAAAATCCCCAACAAACAATGATCCGAGAATACATAAGCATAGGAGAAGTAGGAGCGTTCATAATATTGATGACACTTTCATAAATTTTGAGGCGACCTCTACGCCCCCAGCTCCGGCCTCTGCTCCGACACTTCCTGTTGAAGATTCTATTCCATGCACTTCCTTTGACATACCTAAAAGGTCACCCTTACGATTCACATCATCTCCGAAGACATCTGATATGCCACCTGAAGTTCAGTCACCTAACAATGGCTCCTCCCTTCAAGAATTTTCAGTACCTTCAATTCAAATTATAGCAGATGAAAGTACTTCTCATAAAGGAGAATCATCACTTACTGAACGTCCAGAGGATGAACATGACCACGACAATCTTTCTATCAAAGATGCTGATCAATCTATTGCAATTATCAATGAAACAAAAAGTATTCCTTCGGTAGAGCCGTTCAAACCGCTATCTTCATTCAATTCATTTGGTCAACGAATTCAAAATAATGAATCGGCTGCTTTGACTCAGGCTCCTACAGAATTAATTACTAAGCAAGCAGGCTATGTGACTCCACATTCAATTCCATTCAACGTTGCATCTTCTAATAGCCAATCGTCACAATCAGGAAGTAGTAAATCCTCATCTTACAATTCCGAATTCTCTACCAATACTGCCATCACGGATACAACATCTCAACCTTCTATGACAATTAATAGATCTGGTTTACAATATAACCTTACAGACAGAAAAAAATCAATTAAAAATGTAGGTTATGGCCCACCATCCCAGAGGAACAACTATTCCCCCAGGAAAAAGGATACCCCTTTGGAGAGGGTTAATTTAGAATTCAATACTATTTACGAAAAAAGAGATGGTAAAATGGTTGAGATTATTCTCTTAGATGAGGACGATGACGTAAGTCACAAAATTAAGAATACCCCACGAACAAAAGCCGATCAAGCTCAAGAAGCTAAAATTGAGCAGCAGAAGAAAAGACTAAGCCATTGCAACGAAATTTTGGGCATGTGTGATAAAACTGCAGATGAGGCAAAAAGAATTATTTATCAATTGGTGAATGAGAAGCCTAAATTTTCAGACAAAGGAAAACAGAAAAAACCAAAAAAGTCAAGAGTACTTCCACCATTACCTTTTCCTCTATATGATAAGAACGGGAACTCTCTAATCCCGAACAAGTACCAGTCCAATATTCACAACGACATGCAATCTCATCGCAAGTTAAAATAAAAAAAAAAAAATTCATGATACTAAATGTTCTGGTAAGCGGGCTTGACCAGCTCATTACCGGAAGGTTTATCAGAATGGCAATTCACTTACTGCGTATTTTTATTTTTCCATCGGACATTACAAAATTTCATATCTCTTACATGGGAAGAGAGAAAACTTCTAGTTTGACCTTTTTTTCAAGAAAACTATATTCAAACACGCTCATTCTGTAAAACTATTGATAATATGTACTTTTATATCTACCAAAGATTATTCTTGGTATATGCAGCTAATTACAAATACGAACATTACGCAAAAGTTACAAAATGGACCACCTACTGGGAAAGAAATGAGGCTACAGCGTAAGGAATAAGGCAGTAAAATTTCCTATGTCCTCCTCGGTGAGCTCTGGACAGAAGATGGTGTCTCCTGAATAGGGCTCAACGAGTAGTCGGTTGAAAACTCCGGTGTAGGTTTATTGAACGAATTAGTTGGGGTGACAGTTTTCGCTAAATTTGGAGAGATTATGAAGTTGTCATTGCATTTTTCATCTAAACCATTTGAAATTTGATGTTGTGGTGAACGAAGACTTGAAAGTTCTGAATTTTGATTAACATTATGCATTTGATATTTAATGTCTCTCATTTGGGATGAAGATTTCCGAGAGAGTGAGTTGCAGTCATGGGTATTCCAATTATTACTGTTAAAAAAGGTGACCGTCTTATTCGTAAGCTCTATCTTATTTTTCATGGGAGCTAATTCTTTAGCTCCTTGGTTGATCGTTAATTTCCCATTAAAACTGTGTGTACTTCTAAAAGAAGATGACACAGATGAAAAGGGTGAGGCCTCTCTATTTTTGGAGCCCCGCCGCAAAGGCGATTTCAGCGTACGAGAATTAAGGTCGTCTTTTTCAGAATCGGAGAAATTAAAATCCTCTGGGATGCCATTGATTTCATCGATGTCGTAGTAGTCATAATCCAAATATTTACTCTTCTGATTGTATTCGTCTTCCTCAGCTTCATCAATAAAAAAGAGGTTACTCATTGGTCTGGGGACTTCTGAATCCAAATCGCAATTTAAGTCATGATATTTTAGCGATTGAGACCTAGCTGGCGGCGGAAGTGGTGGACTGTTGATCACGACAGGATACTGTGGGCTCTCATAATTAAGCTGATTTGAATGAGACGAATCAAGAAGTTGAAATGGAGTTCTTAGTATGCTACTAGTGTCATCATCATCGTCTTCACCATCACCATCATCGGCGATTGCACAGGCTTGTGAACACACACCAGAGCCGCTTGGAGTTATCACAATCTTAGCGGGCGTTTGAGGAAGCTGCGAATGAGAGTGATTGGAGGGATATGGTTCTGGTTTGTTTTCATACAAAGAAATCTTCAGGGAGGAGTGCTTTTCTGAATTACTAGATATCAGACTGTTGGAATTTCTGTTCGTTCCAGAATCACTTTCAGTGTCACTTGCACTATCATCAACATTAAATATATCTGAAAATGACGTTACGGTTGGCCTGATATTAGTAAGTGTAAGGGAAGCCTTCATCGCAGAAATATTCTCGGTTTCATTTTTTGAACTATTCTTTCTTAGAGAAAAAGGGTAGTTTGTTTTTACGTCATGTATTATATTTTTGTTAGATTGGCTGTAGATTCCCGGCGTTAATTTTGTATTCAATGTTAGTCCACTGTCTATACTGGGAGCTTCATCTGAAAACATATACGACTCTTGTTCGGACGTCTCTTTGTCCTCATCCTCGTCCTCATCCTCATCAGACAAATCAAAAAGGTCGTTATATTTCTGGATAGGCTTCTTGACATTCTCAAGCGTCTCTCCAACAACGGCATTATCATAATGTTCGTCATGATTACCATGATAACTTTCTTTTACGCTTTGAGATTGTTCCTGATAATCACTGTCATTATCATTATTACCGTCATCATCACCATCATTATCATCATCATCACCACCATCCTCATCATCATCATCGCTCAAGTCAAAAAGATCATTGTACTTTTTGACTTTGCTGCTTTTCAAGGATGTTTCTTCGAATCCAGTCGATAAACAGTGTATCTCGTTTCCTTCAGTATCGCTCCCATCATCTTCTATGCAATTCATATCGTCATCAAAGTTTTCATCTTCATATAGATCGTCTATATATACATTAGCCACTGGTTCCGGCTTGGAATAATATTTGACAGATGATGTCCGTACGTTTATACCGGCATACTCGAACGAAAATTCTGATTCATCATCATCATCATCATCGTCATCGTCATCATCATCGTCGTCTTTTTCAGAGGTCTCGTCATTATAATCGCTGACTTTATTGGGTTCGTCTTCATCGACAGGATATTCATCAGAATTATTATTGAGCGAATATATTTTCTTCTCTTCTTTCCTGTTTAGACTAATTCTTGCTTTTTTCTTGTCTGAGGTCTCATTTTGGTCTTCGTTTTTATTCCCTTTTGAAGGTAATGACAACAAATCGCCTTGCCGTATCTTGGGCGAGAGGGTGAGTGTTTGACCATAAAAGCAAGGAGACTTGTTTACTGGTGATGTGGTTTCAGAAGAAGTTAAAGTAGAAGTAGTGGTAACTCTTTCAATATCCAGTATTTTTTCATCAGTTTGTTCGTTGGAAGATTGGTCGTTATTGATGGTAGTGGTCGAATTTCCGGAAAACGCAGCCGCTAGTAGACTCATATCCATTTGGGAAGCCTTTCCCAAATTTATTATATCATCATGAGAATGGATTCTTGCTTGTCTATTTCTATTTTTAGCGAGCGCCAGTGCTTTATAGACATGATGTTCCTTCTTTGAAAGCCCATCCTCAGTATCTTCATCATTTTCTTGTTGTCTACCCTTGTTCTTGTTCAGTATCCTTATAGCAGGTTCCAGATTAGATGGAGATGTGAATGATGTTGGGTTTTCATTCCCAACCATTGAGTTTTTGAATTGCTTAGAAGAAGTCGCTTCAGAAGCGTTCGATGCTGGGGAAGCGGGATCGTTCAATATTATTACATGCGATTCAACCTTGGAATCTCCCCATGAATGAGTAATTGTGCCCTTGATAGCAGGCAGAGATTCCGTGCCTTTATTAATATCTCTTGTGGGAGAAGTTTTTTTGTATGCAGTAGATTCATTGTCATTGTCATGACGTGAAAAAGAAGAAGTAGAAGAGGTAGGTAATAGCGGCGGTGGTAGCTGCGGTGGTGGTACAGAATTTTTTGTGGGTGGATTTTGGAGAACAAACGAGCTAGAAGTCGTCTGGTTTGAGCTTGTGCTTGAATTTGAAGCCAAATGGGAGTTTAAATTCGAGTTTGAAGTTTTCTTAAACAACTTCGAAGTCTTGTTAGCCAAACGATGAAAAGATTCAAATCCAGGTGAGTGTTTTGCGGCTGGTGGAATGTTATCATAATTCATTTGTGATGGAGTGGATGGCAGAAAATCCAAGGAGTCATTACTTGACCTTTGGGAGCTATTATTAGTATTGCTACTGAAGTTGCTATGTCGCTTGGGACTTTCATCAAACGAGGTAGACTTCTTATGGGCCTTTATAAAGGATCGCATGATGGAAAATTTCCAGTCGTGTATGTGTGCGTCCTGTGCTGCTGATCCCTTTGGGCAAAAACAGTTGCTTTATGCGAAAACGCTAGGTAATAAACAGGCTTAGAAGAGTAAAAAAAAAGGAGAACAACCAACTAAGATTTAAGGTACAAGGAAACAGTCTCACCTCAGGTAATAGTTAGTTGTTTAAACTTGGACTAAATGTTTAAAATACGATGGATTCAGAATGATTTCAATAGTAGAGTTCGCAGCCGTAAATGTGTGTTCAGCAATATCGTATTGTGTTATGAAGAGTTACCAAACGGGTAAAGAAAACGCTTAAAGAAAATATGTCCGGATAAAGCAATCAGGAGAAAAGCTTAAAACCCAAAGTAGTCAATCTGGAGCCTACTTGGGAACTCTGCAGTTTGACGCTACCCGCCTTTGAGACCTTTGTTAGGTGTGTGGGTGAAAGGGAAAAGAAGAAGCGATTAGGAGAAACCTTATGGAGATGAGCAGATGTTACTACTAAATATCATCATTTTATTCAAACCAAAAAAGCGAAAGCAATGGATGCATTCAGCTTGAAGAAGGATAATCGGAAAAAGTTTCAAGACAAACAGAAACTGAAAAGGAAACATGCCACACCCAGCGATAGAAAGTACCGAGTATTGAACCGTCAAATAGAGGAGAAAACTGCCACGGAGGAGGGAGAGCAAGATGAGGAACAGCCTGCTTTGAAGTCAAACGAAGACAGGTACTACGAAGACCCAGTGCTCGAGGACCCGGGCACCGCAGCCACCAGCGCGGAGGTGAACAAAGTACTGAAGGACGTCCTCAAAAACCGGCTCCAACAGAACAACGGTAGCACCGCAGTTAGTAACGTTGCCAATACAGATGCATTGAAAATCAAGGACCTCAAGCAAATGGGTACCGATGAGCTTAATTGTTGGCTTGGGCGTCAGAATGCAACATCCGCAGTAACAGCGGCTGAGCCTGAGCCAATAGTCGCTCCGTTTTACGTACAAGATGATCATGATCATGCGGGCAAGAAGATCGGTCCCCCTTCGGCCGATCTACCGGAAGAACTAGAGACCGATCAGGATTTCCTCGATGGGTTGCTCTAATCGCGCGGTACGACAGTTACTGCGCGGAAAGATTATCAGCCCCCCCTGTTTTCTTCTTTGTTCGTTACGTTTCTTTTTCTTGGGGATCGTGCCCGTACTTATAAAGCAACGGTCTCAAGATGCCCATTTCCTGATAGACAGACAATAACATCACTACATACAACGTTATAGACTAACACAGATACAAATATTTCTATAATAGTCAAAATTAAAAATCTTCAATAATGGGTCCCGATACCAAAAATTCTGCAACGGCCAAGATTCTCACAGGGGAAAGCCCTCCTTCCGCCAAGGAGCATATGCGTCCCACCAAACCTCAGGTATTAGTTCCACCGGCGCAAAGTCTGCCCAACGGTGAGAAGCCAAACTTCGGCAAGTCTACGAAGCAGCGGCGAGAACCTAGGGAACGCACCTCGAAGACAAGACACGGAGATGACAAAGCAACGATGGTGACTGTTAACATAGACGCCTTCCTGTACGATAAGGCCCCTAAAAAAAAATCCTGCAAATACAAGAAGAAAAAGTCAAGACAGTACCAGGACACAGCGGCGCCGATCGACTCGAAACCGCATGCAGCCGGCCATACGGCTTTTGCTGGCGCTTCCTTTACAACAGATATCCCACATGAAGCAGCATTACCCAAGCCTAGTTTTGTTTGAGTGGCTGTTATTGTGATTTCTATATCCACCTTTTTCCAGTTGAGCGGGCGGGCTCATATTTTTTTTTTTGGGGTTTTTATTTAGGTCGGTTTATTTATAAAGATAGCATTTATATACACTTTCGCACTTACCTCATATTCTTCCACGTATAGAAGTTATTGTTATATTTTTTTACTTTCTCACTAATCAGTGATATTCCTTCTTTATTGATTGATTAGTTATATAAATTACTGCTATTAAAATACATAAAAGGGGAAGTGAAACGTGCACGGTGCAAATCAACTTCACAATTACAAAACAACGTTCTTGGCCAATTTGTTCTTATATTGCAGAATAGATCCGTCCCATCTGGTAGCGGTCTTGTTTTCCACGACGAAAATATCTTGGGCAATCTTGTCTAATAATCTGAAATCATGCGAAACGACAACTACACCACCGTTGAATTCATTTATGGCATCGGCTAAGGAGTCGATGGTTGGAATATCCAAACCATTGGTAGGTTCATCCAATAGTAGAACATTTGGTTGTTCCAGAGCCAATAGAGCAAAAACAACACGAGAACGTTGACCTTCCGATAAAGTAGCCATTTGAACGGTTTGACCTTCCCCGGTTAGTCCGTAGCGACCTAGTTGACCTCTCCAGAATTGGAAATCTTGTGAGATATTGGAGTACTTGTCACGAACAAATTCCAGAGCAGATTTTGTCAAGTCTAGTTGATCCTGGGAGTGTTGCGAGTAGACACCCAACTTGACATGAGTATGTCTAGACACACGACCAGATTGTGGGGTAAGCTCACCGGTCATGATCTTCAACAATGTGGATTTACCAACACCGTTTGGTCCGACTAGGGCAATACGCGAGTCCATATCGACACCAAAGTTCAAATGTTCGTACAAGTTTTCAGATGGGTTGCTCTCATAATGAAATGAAATGTCATCGAATGCTAAAACTGGTGGTGGCAATCTTTCCACTTGTGGGAATCTAAATGAGAAAACCTTGTCAGGAACAACAGGTTGTACTAAACCATCTGCTTCCATCTTGTCCAAAATTTTTTGTCTAGATTTAGCTTGTTTCACCAAGTTAGCATAAGTACCAGCAGATGCAATGAATTTTTTAATATGTTGAATTTCTTCTTGTTGTTTATTGTATTGTTTCATTTGATTGGTTTCCAATTCGGATCTTGTCTTGTGATAAGAATCATAATTACCACCGTAAGCGGTTAGTTTTTGAGCTCTCATGTCAATCATGTTGGTACAGACACCGTTCAAGAAATCTTGAGAGTGAGACACCAAAACTAAAGTTCTGTCAAATCTCTTTAAGTATTCTTCTAGCCAAACACAGGCCTCCAAATCCAGATGTGCAGTAGGGTCATCCAACAATAATAGAGTTGGCTTAACAAAAAGAGCTTTTGCCAAAGCAACACGCATTTTCCATCCACCGGACATATCTTTTGTTTTCTTCAAAATAGTCTTCTTGTTGAAACCCAGACCGATCAAAATGATGGCAGCTCTAGATTCAAAAGTGTCTGGATCTAAAGAATCCATTCTTTCATATAAAGGTTCCA
The DNA here is from genome assembly GCF_002079055.1 of Saccharomyces paradoxus. NCBI lineage: Eukaryota > Fungi > Ascomycota > Saccharomycetes > Saccharomycetales > Saccharomycetaceae > Saccharomyces > Saccharomyces paradoxus. The sequence continues at coordinate 221,403 of NC_047491.1, forward strand.
ACAACTCGGATTCAGGGCCATCCTCCAAGATAGTCTTTTCGACCAAATCTTCTATTCTTTTCAATTCGTTTTGAGCTTCAGTGACAACGTAATCCAACGCAGACAATTCACTTGGTTCTGCAGGTTCATCCAATAAATAAATATCAATATGCTCAGGAATAGGATATTCTCTAGTAGCAAGAGCCTTCAAGAACGTGGACTTACCACAACCATTTTCTCCCAGAAGACCATATCTACGGCCGTAGTTTAATTCTAAACCAGAATCCTGGATCAGAACTTTACCGTGGAACAGTAAAGAAACAGAAGAGAGTTTAATATCACGGGATGTTTCCAATGAACTCAAAACACCAGTGACAACACGATCTGAAAGACCATCCTTATCTTGCTGCAACTTCATCATCTTGATTTCTCTAGCGGCGGCATCAACTTCTGATTCTTCAGCAGTGGCCTCCTTCTTTCTACCTAGCTTTCTGATGGTTTTACCGGCAGCGGCTTTCTTAGCATCTCTTTCAGCTTTCTTAGCATCTCTCTTGGCCTTTGATGCAGATACTGGTGGCATTTTTGGTTCTATAAGGTTTCTGTTTGTAGTATTAAGGGGAAGAAAAACAATTTTAGCAAGAAATATGTTGAGAAAGAAGAAGAAAAACTACGCAAGCACTCACATATTAAATATGGTAATTTTTTTTATATAAGAGAACCACTACCAAGTTATCTAAACTACGTCAAGGAAAAGCCATTAACTGAGATGAGGTGAACGAAGGAAAAAAAAAGAAAAATTTTTTTTATTTTTTTGCATCGGCCTCCCCTCACCTTTCTTTTTCTTTTCGTTTAGAGCGATGTAAGGGTAATAGTTATCGTATTAGATGACCGGAACGTCAAAGGTGATAATAAGTTTCTTATTCCAGAAAAGAAAAGAAAAAAAGCCGACGGTCGCCGCCGGAGACAATTGAGAAAAAAGGGGGGCATAAACGTGTTTCCCATACAAGCCAAGTTTTAGATCTGTACGATCGTTTCTGCGGGTTTTTCCGAATTTGCCGCAATGCTGAAATGGCTCATTATTAGGAGATGTGCGTGTAATGTACATACATACATTTAATATATGTATATACATACGTACATATATATATATATATATATATATATATATGTACGTGGATTAGCGTAGGATTGGTATGAGATCCAATATAAATAACAAAAACATAAGTTATATACGCACATAATCATGACTTTCGCTAAAGATTACAGAACAGTTTATAGAAACCAAATTAAGAAACAGATACGACTAAATCAGGAGCATTTGCAGAGCTTGACGCATTTAGGCTCCCAAATCAATTTCGAGGTGGATCCTCCTAAATTTCCGGATCCGGATCCTGCTCGAAAAGTGTTTTTCTTTGATATCGATAACACTTTGTACAGGAAATCTACAAAGGTACAATTGCTCATGCAACAATCGCTATCGAACTTCTTCAAGTACGAATTGGGTTTTGATGATGAAGAAGCAGAGCGTCTGATCGAATCGTACTACGAAGAATATGGATTATCAGTGAAGGGTTTAATAAAGAATAAACAAATTGATGATGTCTTACAATACAACACATTCATCGATGATTCCTTACCTTTACAAGACTATCTGAAGCCTGATTGGAAATTAAGGGAGCTACTGATCAATTTAAAGAAGAAGAAGCTCGGCAAATTTGATAAACTGTGGCTGTTTACAAACTCGTACAAAAATCATGCCATCAGATGTGTTAGAATATTAGGTATTGCTGATCTGTTTGACGGCATAACATACTGCCATTACGACAGACCTATCGAGGAAGAGTTCATTTGCAAACCAGATCCAAAATTCTTCGAGATAGCTAAACTGCAAAGTGGGTTATCGAGCTTCGCAAATGCCTGGTTTATTGATGACAACGAGAGCAACGTGCAGACCGCGTTGGGCATGGGGATGAGCCATGTTATTCATTTGATAGAAGATTACCAGTACGACTCAGAAAATATTATTACAAAGGACCATGAAAATAAGCAACAATTTTCTATATTGAAAGACATCCTCGAGATTCCATTGATAATGGACATTGATGTTTACCGTCCATCGTCTATCGCCATAAAGGAAATGGAAGAGTTGGAAGAAGAGGGGGAAGCAGTCAACTGGTCAAATCAACAGATCAATGTTCAGTCATCATAACTGTCACCTGATTTTAGAAAACAAATTTAATATTCCCTTCAAAATAGAAATTTCAACGTCATTTGTCGTTTCATTAGAAATATCCAATATACAGTCTTTGAAGTATTCTGTGACTTGAGATTTGGGACCAAAAGGAATAAATCTCGAACCATACATCGTTAAAATAAAATATAGTAGATTTTTATAGTTTTTACAGTCAAACAATTCGTTAAATTCATTGATTAAATTTTGCCGCATAGTTTCAATTTGGCCTTGATTTTCATTAAAGCGTCTTCTGAGTAATGCGTTTTGTAGGTTGGGGAAGATTTGTAGTAACCTATAATGTAAAAAAAAATCGTTTTTGGACACAATTTCAAAATACAAATTTATGAAATAGGTCTCATCAAATAATTCCAAAACTTTAAAACACACCCTGTGATCTGATTCCATGGCGTTGAAAACATTTCTATCCAAAATTAAACATATGAAAGCTCTTAGAAAGACCTCCTTAGCATTTTCATCATCATTATAATAATACATCAAAAATTTGAGCATTTTGTTGGCGGGGAAAATTGTGCATAAGTTATCGTGCTTGGCATTTTCCTTTTCCTCGTAATTGATTTTTAATGAGTTGCACTTTTCTTGGTTGACACCAAATAAGACTAGTAAGTTCGTGATGTCGGGACATTTCAAGCGAACAAATTCAGGAACGTTACCTTGAAAACTAGTGCTACCAAAAAAGAATGAATAGTCCATATCTTTCATTTCCAAATCCATCAACTCCTCATAATGGCAGTTTTCAGAGATGAAATACCAATCTTTATACTTATCTGATATGGTTTCCTTTGTGATTAAATCCAGATAAATTTCCGGGATAAACCCGGCAAACTTTATGCTTTTCTGTAAGTCACTCTTTGCTACGGTGTTACTAGTTATCACTATGTTCGTATTCCTTCGAGGTGAATCCAATATTTCTTTTTTCAAGTCTTGTAACTTTGCCACTTTAGTAGTGATCGTGTTATCGAAACTGTCACCTAGATTGAAATTTTTCAAAGGGACGTAATTGATTAATCTCTTGGGCGTCTTCAAAATCTCTTCACCTTCGTCATTGCCTGGAGCTTTCCTTTTGGAGATGATGGTTCTCTTTAAGATCGGATCATAATCGTCTTCAAACTCCGCATTGGTACTAGGAAGATTTAAATCGCTGTGTTCTAGACTAGAAAACTCTTCATCACTATCCAAATCGTCGTTTTCAGTATCGCTGATAAAGTTAGGTTGCATCTTCTCATCGTCATCGTCATCGCGAAAGTTACTGCCTACACTGGTCGGTATCAAAGGGGAATCAAACCCAGAAATTTGTGAATCTGGCACAATTTCAAACTCCTTATTTGGGGATGAGTTCACGCTTCCCATTTGCGACTCTTGTCTTCTACGCATCTAACGAAGTTTCATCATTTCATTATTGCTACTTGAAAAAAATATATATATATACTTCATAAACAATGCTGACATAATATGTAGCATGAAAAAAAACAACCTAAACAAAACAAAGAGAACCCCATATAAATGAATATAAATGTATATTTTGCTTGACACAAATAAAGAAGGTATCATTTCTCAGAAGTGGTTAATACAACTTTCTGCTGCTGTATCTTTTTCTGTTTAGCCACTGCATACAGGAGGCCAGACAGAAATCCTAGGAAGATGGAAAAGAAAGACAAAAAGTTTTTTGGAGCGTCAAAGAACATCAATCCGACCAAAGCTATGGGCAGTTTGTTCAAAGCTCCAACCATAGAATACGTCGTGGAGGAAGTTACACGAACACACCAGCCGGAACAGTACGATATTCCCACGGACATCAGCCCGCTGATGACCATGGCTGCCAGTGAGTCAGCAGACAAGTTCACAGACAAATTATTTGCGGACCAGTCTTCCATAATGAAAGAAAAAACAAGCAGCAAAGGTAACGCCAGAACGTTGTTATAAAACATGGTGTCGTAATCTTTAAAGTTAGTTAGCCGAATTCTCTTCCGCATGATCAAAACGAACAATGCGGACGAGATACAGTTGGTAAACATCCAAAGGTACCCCGGATTCAACACAAAGATGGTCGAGTCAACAAGTTCCTGATCAAGGTCTCCCAGAGGTGATGCCTTGATTGCAATGGCCTGCTGGTCGCCCCAGGTGGCCACTACGGATGAAAGTACCATCATAATGAACGATATCAACTCCATAGAAGTGACTTTTCCACCAAAGAAAAGTACTTCGCCATAGGCGATGAGGATTATCGTCAGATTCTTAAAAATCGTGTAGATAGGCACGGCAAGGTACTGTAAGCTTTTGGATGAAGTATAGATCATCAACACGAGCAGCAAAGAAATCGGAAACCAGCTCTTCACATCAGTCCTGTTCAAAGACCGAAAATTAGCAACACCTACAGCACGTAGGATGCATAGCGTCATAGTACACACCAGCGATTGTACGAACAACATTACGAAGTTCATGTTGAAGTTGGCCAAGTTGACCACGAATTTGTTCGTCACTGTCATCAAAATCGAGGACGCGCAGTAAGATAGGATCGAAATCGGCCCGGAATTCGCCACCGATTCAGTCCATTCATGCTTATTCTTGTTCATAATTATCACACGTTCTTGTTCTCGTTACAGCTTTCCAGGCTGCACATCTTGTACTCCATCTCTACCTGGCCCTTTAAACATTCTTAGCATGCCTATATTCACAATTTCTTATTGCTGTAACCCGGAGGACAGGTTCCCGAAAGAAAGTGACATGGCAATGCTGAGAGAGAGGAAAGAGTCATCTTGCAAGACAGAGAAGATGTTTGAGAAAGATGAGCTGAGGTCAGCGCAGTAGCCCAACCCACAGAAACATAGTGTGTAAGAAAGAGAGACGAGAGAGAGCACAGGGCCCCCTTCTTCCCCACCGACAAACAAATGCAAGACGACCCCGAAAATTCGAAGCTGTACGACCTGCTGAATAGTCATCTGGACGTGCACGGTCGAAGTAGTGAAGAGCCGAGACAAACAGGTGACAGTAGGAGCCAGAGTAGCAGTAATACCGGCGAAAACGAGGATGATATAGCATTTACCGGCGGATTAAACGGCGGCACATTCGACTCAATGCTAGAGGCACTGCCCGATGATTTATATTTTACGGACTTCGTATCTCCTTTTACAGCAGCTGCCACGACCAGCGTCACCACCAAGACGGTCAAGGAAACTCTACCAGCTACCAATCATATGGAAGATGATATTGCAATGTTTGATTCACTTGCCACAACTCAGCCCATCGACATTGCCGCTTCTAACCAACAAAATGGTGAAATTGCACAACTTTGGGATTTTAACGTGGACCAATTCAACATGACGCCAAGCAACTCGAGCGGTTCTGCAACTATTAGTGCACCCAATAGCTTTACTTCTGATATACCGCAATACCATCACGGTTCGCTCGGCAATAGTGTCTCCAAATCTTCGTTGTTCCCGTACAATGCCAGCACATCCAACAGCAACATCAATCAGCCATCTAATCCTATCAACAACAACTCGAGCACTAACGCGCAGTCACACCACTCGTTCAACATCTACAAGCTACAGAACAATAACTCATCTTCATCTGCCATGAACATTGCCAATAATAATAACAGTAATAGCAATATTCAGCATCCTTTTTTGAAGAAAAATGATTCGATGGGGTTATCTTCATCCAACACAACAAACTCTGTGAGAAAAAACTCACTTATTAAGCCAATGTCGTCCACGTCGCTGGCCAATTTTAAAAGAGCTGCCTCGGTATCTTCCAGTATATCAAATATGGAACCATCGGGACAAAATAAAAAACCTCTGATACAATGTTTTAATTGTAAAACCTTTAAGACACCACTTTGGAGGAGAAGCCCAGAGGGGAACACTCTTTGCAATGCGTGCGGTCTTTTCCAAAAATTACATGGTACCATGAGGCCATTATCTTTAAAATCGGACGTTATCAAAAAGAGAATTTCGAAGAAAAGGGCCAAACAAACAGACTCGAACATTGGGCAAAATACTCCAAATGCACCTACAACCGCCTCGACGCCAGTGACTACTACAAATGCCAAACCCATACGATCGAGGAAAAAATCACTACAGCAAAACTCTTTATCTAGAGTAATACCTGAAGAAATCATCAGTGATAACATCAGTAATACCAATAATATCCTTAACGTAAATAGAGGAGGCTATAACTTCAACTCAGTTCCCTCTCCAGTCCTCATGAACAGCCAATCATATAATAACAGTAACGCAAATTTTAATGGAGCAAGCAATGCAAATTTGAATTCTAATAACTTAATGCGTCACAATTCAAATACTGTTACTCCTAACTTTAGAAGGTCCTCAAGACGAAGTAGTACTTCATCGAACACCTCGAGCTCTAGCAAATCTTCATCCAGGTCTGTTGTTCCGATATTACCAAAACCTTCTCCTAATAGTGCGAATTCACAGCAGTTCAACATGAACATGAACCTAATGAATACAACAAATAACAAAAGTGCAGGAAATAGTGTCGCATCTTCACCAAGAATTATATCGTCCGCAAACTTTAACTCAAATAGCCCTCTACAACAGAATCTATTATCAAGTTCTTTCCAACGACAAGGAATGAATATACCAAGAAGAAAGATGTCACGCAACGCATCATACTCCTCATCGTTTATGGCTGCGTCTTTACAACAACTGCATGAACAGCAACAAGTGGACGTGAATTCTAACACAAACACGAATTCCAATAGACAGAATTGGAATGCAAGCAATAGCGTTTCTGCAAACTCAAGATCGTCAAATTTTGTCACCCAAAAACCAAATTTTGATATTTTCAACACTCCTGTAGATTCGCCGAGTGTTTCAAGACCTTCTTCAAGAAAATCACATACTTCATTGTTATCGCAACAATTGCAAAACTCAGAATCGAATTCGTTTACTTCGAATCACAAATATAGCAATAGACTTTCAAGTGATTCTACTTCACCTATCAAATATGAAGCAGATGCGAGTACAGGCGGAAAAATTAGTGAGGATAATTCCACAAAGGGATCTAAAGAAAGTTCAGCAATTGCTGACGAATTGGATTGGTTAAAGTTTGGCATATGACCGCGTATTATCGTTACCATTATTCTTCTTATGTTAATAATTACTGGACGGTTGCATTGATAGATTTTTGTTACCTCTGACCACAATCCTCAGTATTGGTATTATTCGTTTTGCTATTTTCAGATCAAATTACTTGTAAAAAAAAGAAATGGTAATATATTGGCATTGAACACTGGCTGTTCTATTTGTATTACTTTTATGTAGACATATATTATTAGGAATTTGTAATATCACTCTAATTATTATTTGGTATTCTTTCTTACTCTTCCCTGTTTCTTCTATCTATGCTCACTATCTCTTTCTTTTTTTAAACGGCCCTTTTTTTATTGTCATTTTCTTTTTCTTATAAGGCCACAATTGAATGATTCAACTAACACTTCAAAGACAAATAAACAAACAATTTATATGATGTGTCCAAATTACTGACAGTTTTTGTTGTACTATACCTACTAGTAAACATCTTGATACTGCACAACAAAATGGGTGTCCCACAAATATGGGAATTTTTAAAGCCGTATCTTCAAGATTCCAGAATTCCGTTACGAAAATTTGTCATAGACTTTAATAAATCGCAAAAAAGACCTCCAAGAATCGCAATTGACGCGTATGGATGGCTGTTTGAATGTGGATTCATCCAGAATACAGATATAAGAACCAGATCCAGATCCAGATCAAGGTCAACGAGTCCTATGCGATCACCGCGGGAAACTAACATTGACAGTAGTCAAGAGTACCATGGCAACAGAGGCTATACTACTACAGGAAAGGCTGTGTTAAACTTCATATCTCGATTGAAGGAACTACTGAGCTTGAATGTGGAATTCTTACTCGTATTTGATGGAATCATGAAACCCTCCTTTAAAAGGAAATTTAACCAGGAACATAACGCTACTTGTTATAATGACGAAAAAGAGTACTATTTAAATTGGGAACAGCATGTCAAAAATCATGAAGTTTATGGCAATTGTCAAGGGTTGATAGCGCCATCCGACCCGGAATTCATTACTCTTGTACGGAAATTATTGGACTTGATGAACATTTCATATGTACTCGCATGTGGAGAGGGAGAAGCCCAGTGCGTTTGGTTGCAAGTTTCTGGAACTGTGGATTTCATTTTAAGTAACGATTCAGATACCCTCGTGTTTGGAGGGGGGAAAATTCTGAAAAACTACTCGAAGTTCTACGATGATTTTGGCCCAACTTCAATAACTTCTCACAGTCCTAGTAGACATTACGATAGTAAAGAACCTTTTGTTACTGTTATAGATCTACCCAGAATTAATCAAGTAGCACACATGAAGTTCGATCGCCTGTCTCTCTTGTTTTTCAGCGTGCTATTAGGTGCTGATTACAATCGTGGAATTAAGGGGTTAGGTAAAAGCAAATCTTTACAATTGGCTCAATGCAAGGACCCTAACTTTTCCATGGAATTTTATGACATTTTCAAAGATTTCAAGGTAGAAGACTCGAATTCAGAGAGTTTAAGAAAGTCTCGGTATAGAACATTTCAAAAAAGATTATACTCATATTGCAAGAATCATTCTGTCAAGCTATTTGGGAGAAATTATTCTGTTTTATTGAATCAAGGTTCATTTGAAGGTTGGCCATCAACTGTCGCAATTATGCACTATTTCCACCCCATTGTCCAACCGTATTTCGATGAAAAAGTTCTCAGTAATAAATACATAAATATGTCTGGAAACAGAAACTACAGAAGCTTAAATTTCAATGAATTGAAATATTTTTTACAAAGTTTGAATTTGCCTCAAATTTCTAGCTTCGATAAATGGTTCCATGATTCTATACACGAGATGTTTCTATTAAGAGAATTTCTATCATATGATGAGTCTGATAGTATAGGCAAAGGTTACATGAGGATTACTGAAGAAAAAACGGTGAGCATAGACGGTGACAAATTTCAAATTTCATGTTTTAAAGTACGGTATACGACCTTCTTGCCTAATATACCCATTTCTTCTCAATCCCCTTTGAAGCGCAATAATTCTCCTAGCAGGAGCAAGAGCCCCACACGACGTCAAATGGATATAATGGAACACCCTAATAGTTTTTGGTTACCCAAGCATTTAATACCTCAATCGCATCCATTGGTAATTCATTATTATGAAACACAGCAAATTGCACTCAGGAAAAAAGAAAAGAAAGGTAAAAAAACGATCAAGACTCGGCCATTGCAGAAGAATAACTTGGATGAGTTTTTAAGAATGCATACATCGCCAATTAAGAATATCGAAAAGGTGGGCGAATCGAGGAAACGAATCCTGGAACCTGTAAAAAAGAAGCTTTTTGTAGATGCAGACGAAGACACAAGCCTGGAAGAAATACCAGCCCCCATAATATCAACCGTCACAGATGAGCACACCGATGATGGCGATGATTCATTGATTTTTGTTGATGAGGTTACAAGTAGCCAAACAGTTTTAGATAATTCACCCGGTAAGAGACTTCGGGATCTCATGCATGGTGATGAGGTTGAAATTGAGAAGGACATAATAGAAATATCACCAATGAAAAAGTCAAGAACTAGTATAGATGAGAAAAAATCCTCAGCGTCCGAATTGAAGTCGAACTTAAGTTCCGCAGCCAATATTCATCTGCAAAGTACCGAGATGTTGCCCCCAAATTTGACCAGTTTAAGGTTAGAAAGAGAGCACTCATCTGTCCTTGACCAGCTTGTCACAGACGCCCAAGATACATTCGACCAGTTTGTAGCTTGTGACAGTGACAGCAGTAGTAACATTGAATGAGTTGATGGCCACAGCATTAAAAAGTCCGCCACCACAGTTAATCGCGCCGAAAATGAGGGAGCTGCGATGAGTAAAAAGAAGGGCATATATAAACAAGAGTAGACAGAGACACATTTTTCAAATATCATATAGGTTTAATCTGAAAGACAGTAAAACTTCAAAAACTCAATAAATAAATTTGTTGGCCATGTCATCACTTATTTCCAAAACTATTAAGTACGACCCAGCGAAGGATAAATTAATCACATTAGCATGTGGGTGCTTTTGGGGTACAGAGCACATTTATAGGAAGTACTTGAATGACCGTATAGTGGATTGTAAAGTAGGCTATGCTAATGGGGAAGAGTCTAAAAAGGATAGCCCTTCTAGTGTCTCGTATAAAAGAGTCTGTGGCGGTGATACGGAATTTGCGGAGGTTCTGCAAGTATCCTATAATCCCAAAGTGATAACTCTGAAAGAATTAACGGATTTTTTCTTTAGAATCCATGATCCCACCACATCTAATTCACAAGGACCTGATCAGGGTACGCAGTACCGTAGTGGATTGTTTGCTCATTCAGATGCGGATTTAAAAGAATTAACTAAAATAAAGGCAGAATGGCAACCAAAATGGGGTAATAAGATTGCCACAGTTATTGAGCCAATCAAGAACTTTTACGATGCTGAAGAATACCACCAGCTGTACCTGGATAAGAATCCACAGGGGTATGCATGCCCTACTCATTATTTAAGAGACATTTAGCTTCTTAACTTTAATGTATGTAACCTTATTTGTGAGGAAAAGCCAAGCGCATGAATGAAATATTTACTGTTGAAGAATTTATTATATATATAGGTATACAGGATCTATCTTTTCGATAACGTAACCCATTATCAAATGTAGCATTGTGATAGGGTCGTTAGCTGTTGTTTTTATATTTGCCATTTATTTTTGATGTTTTTTGATGATCAAACCGTTGAGTCTTTGAACATTAAAAAATAGGGAGAAAGAAGAACTGAAATGAAACCTGAATTGAATCAGTATCTGTAGTGGTCAGCTTTAAATGGACCTTCTTCTGGGATACCCAAGTATTCAGATTGGACTGCGCTCAACTTAGTCAATCTAACACCCAAGTTGCCCAAGTGGAACTTAGCAACAGCTTCGTCCAAGATCTTTGGCAAAACATGCACGCCAACTTCGAATGGGCCAGTCTTTTGGAATTCAATGTGCTTTTCTCTGAAGGACTTATCGTTAGACTTGAACAAAGCAATTTGAGCTAAGACTTGGTTGGAGAATGAACAAGACATAACAAAAGAGGAGTGACCAGTAGCACAACCTAGGTTAACCAATCTACCGTTAGCCAACAAGATGACGTGTCTACCGGAAGACAACAAGTAACGATCAACTTGTGGTTTGATGTTAATACATTCCTTAGCGTTAGCCTTTAACCAAGCGACATCGATTTCGATATCGAAATGGCCGATATTACAAACAATGGCATCTTCTGGCATGTTGATGAAATGTTCACCATTGATGATATCCCTACAACCAGTGGTGGTAACAAAAACTTGACCAACGTGGGATGCATCTTCCATAGTAACAACTTGGTAGCCTTCCATAGCAGCTTGTAGAGCGTTGATTGGGTCAATTTCGGTAACTAAGACACGAGCACCCATTCCTCTTAAGGCAGCAGCACAACCCTTACCGACATCACCGTAACCGGCAACAACAGCAACCTTACCAGCCAACATGACATCAGTGGCTCTCTTAATACCGTCAACCAAGGATTCTCTACAGCCGTACAAGTTGTCGAACTTGGACTTAGTGACAGAATCGTTAACGTTGATGGCAGGAACCTTTAACTTACCTTCTTTGACCATTCTGTATAAGTGGTGAACACCAGTGGTTGTTTCTTCGGAAAGACCGAAACAGTCTTCCAACATTTCTGGGTGCTTTTCATGAACTAAAGTGGTCAAATCACCACCATCATCCAAGATCAAGTTCAATTTCTTGTTGTCCTTGAAAGCGAACAATTGTTGTTCAATACACCACAAATATTCTTCCTCAGTTTCACCCTTCCAGGCAAAAACTGGGACACCGGAAGCGGCAATAGCAGCAGCGGCATGGTCTTGAGTCGAGTAGATGTTACAAGAAGACCAGGTAACTTCAGCACCCAAAGCGACCAAAGTTTCAATCAAAACAGCAGTTTGGATGGTCATATGCAAACAACCGGCAACACGGGCACCTTTCAAAGGTTGGACGTCACCGTAGGCCTTTCTGATGGCCATCAAACCAGGCATTTCATGTTCAGCCAATTCGATTTCCTTTCTACCGAAGGCAGCTAGAGAGATATCGGCGATTTTGTAGTTTTGAGCTGGAGCAGACATTAGGAATTGTTCTTTTTGTCAGTTGAGTTACTCTAAAGATAAAAGGATTTTCAGAAAGGAAGGGAAATAAATGAAGATTCGGAACTATGTAGGTAATAAACCACGTTACTAAATAAGAGATTGGAAAATCTAAAATACGGCTTCGAGGTCGTTTAATTTTCTTTTTCCTCTGAAAATTTTCTTTCTTTTTCGGCCTTAGCCTGTGAAAATTTCGGCCGGAAAAAAAAATGAACCAACGAGATCACGTGCGCAGAGATATCTGTAATAGAGAAGAATGGTAAGGACGTTGGTAATAATGAAGTGAAGGCCAATTGACAGATTTTTTGAGGAGCAATCATGAATGATAAACAGTTGCTGTTAAATAACATACGAAACGTTTGAATAAAGGTCGCTATAGGCATTATAAATAAATCAACTCTATATAATTTTTTTTTACAGGATATGCTTGCCCTTATCCATCAGAATTACCAAGCAACACCGGTGTAGTATTCTCTTTGATTGTACATCCAAACCAAAGAGGTGGTTGAAACAACCAATGGACCCATGAACCCCTTTCCTAACTTACAAGTTCTGAAGATCAATAATTCGGAGCCAAAGTGGAAAAGGGCAACCATATAAGACATGAAGACTAATTCAAAAATGTGTGGTTCATTCAAGTACATAGCCCCATAGAATCTGATGACACAGGAAATAAAGGTCCAAGTACCGAATGTTCTTGCACTCAAATGGGTTGTTTCGGTTGGCTTTCTTTCGTAGACTTTACGTGTTAATTCCAAACCAGAAACATAAGTCTGGATGGAATTGAAGACGGATACAATGGAAATGAAAAGTAACCATTTTGGTAAGTAACCCTTTGGCATTGTTGCCAAGGTAGTCTTGGTTGTAGTTATTACGTCTTGGATGCTGAACATTATCTGATAAGTTAGTGTACTCGATGTCTTTGATACTATAGTTTAGCTAGTGTCAAGAATATAAAAACTCTGAAATTAGTCAATATGCTTAGGTCAAAAATAGCAACAATAGTAAAGTAAAGCAACAGGCTTGTTTAGCTTAGTTTTATATACGGGGGTAGAGAATACAATGGATCGTACCTTTTTTTTATTTCCTGTTCGTTCCGTCTCAGAACGAAAAAATAAAAAAATAGAAGTTTCCTATCGGTAATACCGTAAAGTTTAATTCAGTTCGTATAAGATTAGGTTAATCATGGACAAGTCCGGAAAAAGCATTTTAATGCAGTTCTGTTGGGGAAGACGTTGTATTCACTGTACTTTTCGACTGAAGTCGCCGTCCCCAAACAGAATGAATTTTTGTATATTTGCGTTTTATAATGCGCCTCTTATTGAAAACGTAATCAAATATTTTCTGTCTTATTGAACCATCTTGACAATCGAAAGCGTGCTATCAAATTTCTTTCGGCCGTCATTAATAATGCCGCTTGTATATATGTCCTTTTCTTTTGTAGAGATATTTCATGTGCGGGAAATTTTTCCAGGAAGGCAGTTAAATGTTTCCATTCAATGCTTTCCAATGCTTCCAGCAATGATAGAATAACTACCTTGACTATTTTCAATAGTCCCTTTAACTCTTTTTCGGGTATGCTACTTATTACACTGTAAAAGTTCTTTAAGTAGGATTTCTTCAAACCCATCTCTCTCTCAAGAAATATTCGACAGTATGCTTTTTTCTGGTTGATACATATCAGTTTATGCTTCGATAAAAATCTGATAAGTACATGTATTAGGCTTTCGACGATGGCTAGTATGTGATCAATTAATCTCAAAACAGATATGTATTCTGATATTTGTGGCTCAAGTGTTTGGTTTGTCTTGATTTTGGTCAGTTGAATGTTAATAATAGAGTAAATTGTGGTAAAATGCAATGAACACAACAGCTTGTAGTCGACCTTATCGCTCAAATGGTTGCCATCTTCCTGGTCGTAAAATTTTTGAAGCCATTTGGGATCGTTTTGGTTCTTCTTTAATAAAATTCTATTGAATAGAAATTTGGCAATGAAATTGAAAACATGAACGTCAACCAGCGTCCTCTTAAAAGAAGAATCAGAATCCAAGCGATGTGAATAGTGCGAAACGAACAGGACTTGAAATGTTTGAAATACTTGTGAAATTCCTTTGAGATCAATTCCTTTTGTCTTTAAACTCAAGATTTTTAATAGAATTTTATATCTCGGTAAAAACCAGTTATTTATATCTGCAGTTGATATGTCTTGACTGAATGATTGCAGCTCTTTTAAATCGATTGCGTCTTCGAAAGTTTTGCACTTATTCTGACAAATGAAATTGTAGATAGGTTCCAGATGAGCAAACAATGATTTATTGTTCAAAAATCCATTTTGGAAAGGCGCAACCCATTTGTATATTTGTTTTGAGTTTTCTCGTGGATTTATCTTCAGATTTTTCTCATTCCTGAGAGTACTTACATTTTCAACGTCCCCTCTCTTTCTTGAAAGAGTCTTCTTCCATAACGTAGGATTTCTGAATTGAATCAAAGCAAAACACTGTCATGTTATGAGAGTTGGAGGGGAGCACACCTCTCACTTGCAGTTAGTAAAGAAGAAAATAGATCAACGATATGATAATTTTACGTACGATTATCCAATTAACTTCTGATGTTTCCTTCTGATCCATATGTTCCAATTTGCCTCTACTCATGGTCTTATACTGCTAAGAAATATTTTTGGTGAAACCCTATTATGGCTGCAAGGTGTTTGTTATATTTGTTGTTACAATATATCGGAAATAATTAGCCGCCCAGCGATATGTATGACGCGGATAGAAAATGAAAAGACGCATGTACATAGTAAAATAAATCATTTGAACGTAAATAATTTTACAGAGGGAAACGTTAAAGAAGAAAAGTTAAACTAATGTAATGAAAATGGGGGATTCACAAAAGAAATATGTGGGAAAGTTCTACTCATCATATAGAGTGGAGCCACTTATCATTTCTTCAATCATTTTCAAAAATACATTAATATCGCGATCTTTGTTTCCAGACTTTTGATGGCTATTATTTCCATTATTAACTGTGCATTCTTGCAGGTGTAACCTCGAAATTTTTTTCATTTTTTGAACCAGTTTTTCGTAATTCTCGATTTTTTTCTTCATCATCGTGTTCTCTTTGCTTATTTGATCGAATTCCTTTTGAAGTTGTAATTGTGACATCTTCTTCCTTTGTCGACATTTCGAAGCGGCAATTCTGTTTCGTTCTAGTAGTCTTGCGCGTTTCCAAGCTTTAGCACCATCTTCGAAACCAGTAGCATTGTTCTCCATTCTTTGGGGTCTTGGTTCATGTTTGATTTGAAAGGCTGCTGAAGTATGCATAGTAGAGGAGGGCCCGCTGTTTACGACTGCCCCACTGTTGGTGTTGCTACTTAGCGCAGAGATGGTTTCCTCATATTGTGGTTTTGATTCGATATGTATTGAGTTGACATCAGGAGACTTCAATTTGTATGGGAGACCGGTTGCATTAGTCATATCGGCATTTTGGTGGGACGTATTAGCAGTATTGCTATTAGCGCCATGGGAAATGGAAGAATGGATAGATTCATTTTCGTTACTATGATCACAAATGTTTTGACATGAGGAAGAAGAGGAAACAGAAGAGTTAGAAGCTGGGGTACATGGATTCACACTCAATTGGGCGTTTTTCCACACCTTGTTTTGCATTTGAGCTTGTAATCGGAGCTGCATGTTGATATAAGTTTGATCGATTCCGGAATTGTTTAGCGGGATAGAAGCCGTGGAAGAGGGGATGTCAGCAGTCGCCGCTACCGCGGGTACACTAAGCTTGAGATTGCTATCAAACGGTGTCATTGCAGGGCAGAATTCCTCGCTCCCTGTCTGAGGCGCTGCTTCGGGTATGACAGTAGCTTGTTCGTGTTGCTGTGGTATGTTTTGCTGCGGTATGTTTTGCAATTCGTTCGAACTAAAGCTTGGATATGTGGCTGTGTTTAAATTTGCCACCTGTTGAGGGCCGGAATTTTGTTGGGTCTTGAATGATAGAAACGGAGGCTGACAACTGTGAAGGTTTTCAATCGTTTCTAAGTCTTCTCCTAATTGACTAATCTGACCGTTGGAGATGGATATGCGTCTTTTGTACACGGGCTGATCAAACGCTGGTAAAGAACTTTGGAAAATAGGAGGGTTGGTGATGGGAAGACGAGTGATGTCAATACCGTAAGGTTGAAACATTGGACCCAGATTCTCTTGCACGCTACGGTCATGCAAACTGTTCTGGTGAAGAAAATTGTAGGCAGCATCTGCAGGACCCAATGGTTGTTTGTATATAAGCTCCTTGTTTGAAGATAGAAAATCTGTATATAAGAGTGGGTTCTGCCTTCCATCTAGGGGAGGATCTGGACTTGCGACAAAACTATGCTTATAGTCCATACTTTATTCGTTTCCGTAGTCGTTACCTGGTGTTGTGCCAGTACTATTATTATTAATATAACTCGATATAATTAGCTGCCTTGAAAAAAAAAAATTAGATAAGAATACAGTTGCTGTACTTTTAGTCGGTAAGCACTCAGATTGAGAGATGTAGATTTACTATGCTTTAATAATAACCAGTTAGAGCAGATTTTGACAATTAACTAACATAAAAAAAACTGATAAATTATGTAACATAACCTTCTGTACCACTAAGGTAAATCGTTGAAGGACGTTTGCATCCAAAAACAAAAGAAAATGGTGCAGTTAATATCCTTCAAATGAAAAACCTATTATATATCACTAACAAAAAAAAAACCAAAAAAGAAGGAAGAAAAAGAAAAAATAAAATTAGGAGAATTTTAGAATTAAGGTCCAGAGAGCAATACTTGGCACATTATTTAACTCCTCGCGCAGAATTTGACTGTACCATTATTTTATTTGATAACACAAAAAGCTGCGCTTTGATGGCCCAAAGGAGATATAATCGCGCCACCGCCATTTGTGTGCTGCAAACAAATAGTGGCTGCGAAGCGAGCATTGAAAAACTAAACTTTGCCTTGTTCCGCTTACTTCATGCGGAGGTACAGCTTCGATGTTCCAAGGTTGAACACCATCTTGCTTCACTTTTAGTAGTAAGCATTTTGCCTGTACGCCATTGTATGAATCTCATGCCACTCCTTTTTTAACTCCGAGATACAACATTCCGTGGGGAAAAGTACCGTAGTATTGTAATTTTTGTGAGCGTCGTTACGGTAATCGCCCCTCCACTCTCGAACGTTACACAACCTTTCTGTGGAGGGCGGTGCGAAAAAAACGTGCCTATTTAGTCTACGATTCCTGAAGGATTTATGTATTGGCACCGGCTAGCTTACGGTGTGCTCAAGTTACCAAGAGCAGCTTTTTTACTTCAGTCGCCGCATAGTCACGTTGATTGAACTAGAATACCTAAAACAACGATAATGAATTAATTTACTTGGTTTGCAAAGTAACCGGATTGTTGTGTGCTTGGGTGCATCGCACAATGGCAACACTAATTTTCGCTCGTTCCTGCGCTTTGAACGAAAAGCAGCCAAAGGAGACATTTGCCTTTGCGAGCGCTGATTTGCTCCTCAGTTTGATAGTGGCGTTTGATTGTCATCTTAGCACTAATACCAACGATAACAAGGTATCTTGAATACGACTTTTGGGTTAGGTGTTCCCACCAATTAGACAATTAGAGGGACCGCGAGTTGTAAAATAAGGGAAAAAAAGAACTCTCTATCTAGCTTGCATCGCAAATCAAACAAGAAAACATATATGCGCACAAATGTTGTTTTCTACGTACAGGAAGAGGCTGAGCGAACCAAAGGAAGAGTAATTTGCACCTTGGTATTTTGTACTTACTGATTTCGCAACCTTATTTTATGCCTTCACATATATTATCACGCAACATTTTCATCTCCTGCAGTGTCTCATAGAAAATCTGGCTTGCATGCATTATTTTTTTGTGAAAGTTTATCTCCGCTCAAACAAGGCGATTGAATCTTGTCTACGTAATTGGGCTTTGTGGGTGAAAAGACTACTGTTTTATTGCATATTAAAAACTTGGCAATCATAACAAGCTTTTTTCGCCGTGAATAGACAGTTACACGTAGAGATATATGGGCAAAAACCATTTCTTGAAGGATTTATCTGCCTTACCTGAGGACGTACTCATAGAAAACGAGAGGGGCATAACATTACTTGGTTACCCACTATTTTCTCCCAAGATTTTACTGTCCCCCTTTGACCCACCACAATTTCAAAGATTGAACACTGAAAATGGTTCGTTAATTCCTCTGTCGAAGAACACTATATCCAACTTCATAGAACTGTATCCTATTGATCTAAGTACCGAACGCACTGCAGGCAGTGGTAATTCACAGATGACGAAGTGGTTCGTACTGATGGATTACAAAGAAAAGTATGATATCGATGATCAAGGTTGGTGTTACAGCTGGAATTTCAACAACTCGAGGTGGAAGTCAAAAAACGGCCTGGTAAGAAGAAGAGTCTGGGTAAGACTACCTACAGCCAGCCATGCGTTAGATTAATAATAGTTTCCTTATTATAAAATTGTTCAATAAAATAAATAGTCGGAAAAAAAAAAAAGAATAAAAAAAAAACCTATCATTGTACAAAATGTTTCCTATCGATTCGCTCGTGTGCACCACTTTCAGTCTGTCCAGTTGGGCTAGAATATTATTTATTATTATAATTATTATTATTATTATTATTATTATTATTATTATTATTATTGTTATTGTTATTATTATTATTGTTATTATTATCATGAACCAGACGATCCAAATTGTGAAGCCCATTTTTCGTACTTCACTAATCCGTCCTGAGATACAGAGGGCTTGATATACTCTAAACTGTTCTTAAAATCCACAAGACCTATGGGTCTTATCATCTCCCTCTCCGTTTCCAATAACTTATCACCGAGATCACGTAATGGACCCATGGCAGCATCCTTCGCTAAAGACGTTATATCACTTCCTGAAAATCCCTCAGTAATCTTTACCAGTTCATCAAAATCTGAATCGGTTAATGTGTGCTTTTGATAGGACAAAAGTTTCTTGAATTGAACGTACCTAGTCTGATCCTCCGGTAATGGAATATATTGTCTTCTTACAAATCTTCTTCTGGCAGCCTCATCAATTGACCACGGTAAGTTTGTCGCAGCAAGTACCAGGACCCTTGTATCATCTTCATCGCCGTCAGTATTGGAGTCATCAGTGTCGTTTTTGTTTGAACCAGCCGCTGCACTGGATAAAGATGACCACTGAACAAGAAACTCATTTTTGATTCTTCGGCTTGATTCATTTTCATTTTCGTTGTTCCTACTGCCCATGATAGAGTCAATTTCATCAACAAAAATAATAGATGGTGAAAGTTTCTTGGCGATCGCAAAAAGTGCCCTCACTAGTTTTTCACTCTCACCCAAGTACTTGGATGTCAAACTGGAAGCACTAATAGAGAAAAAGGTGGAGTGCGACTCTGTGGCCACAGCTCTTGCTAACATTGTTTTACCTGTACCTGGTGGGCCAAATAAAAGCATCCCTCTGACCGGTTCACGTAACCCCCTAAATAAGTCCGGTCTCAAAAATGGATATACAACCGCTTCTTTTAAAGAGTATTTGGCACTTTCTAAACCAGCAATATCATCCCAATGAACTTCATCTCCGTGTACCACAATTTCGGCAAAAATTTGCTTTGCAGCTTGCTTATCTACACCCTGTAAACTATCGATAATTTCATCTTCTAGAATCTCTCTGAGAACCTTCTTATCTATTTCAGGCTCCTCTTTTTCCTCATCCAAGGAAGTTGCGTTTTCAGTGGCATATTCTGTTCCGACTTCTGCAATTTTGGGCGGATCGGTTCTTTTTTGTGCTGGTGTTTTTCGATTCGTTTTACTCATGGACGTGGTTTGATTTTTCGATGGCTTCTTATTTAGAGGTGCACCATGCGGATATGTTTTTGAATTACTAACAGATCTGGAAGGATGGCTACTCGTTTTCTTCGAACTAGAAGTTGAAGTTTTTGCCGTTTTGGATTTCAAAATGGGATGGGCCTTCATCATGGTGTTTAATGCTGGACCACTCGCAACCTTTTTGCCGTTCAAAACTTTCTTAGCGGCCATTGCAGCCGTTTTGGGTTTTTGAAGTGCGGAATTCGGAGTTGTCAAAGAAGAAGTGGGAGATGATGCAGTGGATTTAATGATCGGCTTTGTATTACTTTTGGATTTTGTAACAAAAGTTGGGGTTGATTTAGTAATAAGAGTGGGCGTTGACTTGGTTCCTTTCAGGTAAGGTACGTGATTATTCTTCAGTAATTTCGATATTTGAGGATGTCGCATCTTTGATGGGTCCATGGTAGTAGGGGTTTCTGAACTATGCGACTTTACAGCACCAGTGCTAGACGCTCTATCAACACTTGATAGAGGAGGAGGAGGTAATGAAGGAAGAGCAGGCGCGGTATTGGGCAAGGACCGTATGGATGAGCCAGGGACATTTTCTAAAGAACTTGTACTCTTATTACTGGATGTAGAAGAAGTAACAGACATATCAGACATTTGCTGTTGAATTCCTTCCAACATTTTTATACGACGTTGTTCTTCTCCTTCTTCTTCTTCGACTTCGGAGAAATTATCATAATAATCAGAAACATCAAACTCGAAATCTTCACTTTCTTCTCCGCCAAATACGCTGTGCTCTTTCAAAATTCCGTCATCGTGATCATCCTCGTCGTTGGTCAAATCTATCAATATTGGCTCTGATACATATTTATCTGAGTACATTTCAGTCTCCTTCTTGAGCGGGCGATCGTTGTGCTCGGCAGATTTCTTGTGCTGTCTGCTTGTAATGTTAGATAAAGGCTTGGAAGGCACAAAATTTACTTTAATACTCTCCATGTTTTCTGCACGTTTCAATGATGTACTACTATTATGTGGCGGTAGGGAGGAATTGGAGTATGCGTTTTTATAGCCGCATGCATTTCTATTTCTTAATGTTTTCATCATTCTTCCGGGAACCATTTGGAATGCGGGAGGCGGTTCTGTGGCTCTTGTGAAAGATGAGCTATGATTGTTGTATGTTTTAGATGACGGCACATGACTCCTGGGGACAGGCTCTTCTTGGACCAGTTTTTGAACTCTTTCTAGATGCATAACACTCTTGTGGTATAGTTCCCGAATACCGTTCTGTAAACTAACTTCGTCTTTCGTGTATGATTGAGTATTTGGATAGTTATGCTCTATCAACGTCTGTTTGAACAGTACATCGGTGGTAAGCGCTTTCCATCCTTGTAACGCATCTTTATATCGTTTTTTCTCTTCTAGATTCAAGTAATATATTGTTTCATTGGCAATTCTGCTGTAAAGTTCTGTAAAGTCAGTTAATGGTTGTTGGGGCCTTCTGCGTATCTTGGTCAATCTTGTTAAAATATGATGACCTCTTTGTGACTCCATAGTGTCACAGTGCGATATAGTCTATCCTGATAAAACCGGATGAGTGAAAGGGACAGAAAAATTGCGGTTTTCAGCTGTAATAAACGTAAAAAAGATTATATCAAAAAAGGGACTTCAACCTTAATTATTACCAATATTTTTTGCTAGGGAAGTATATCGGACACGTATCGCAGTTCTTGAGGAGGCGGTTGCTATTGCTTCAGCCTCTTATGACAGTGAATCAAGAATTTTATTGTTCTTGATTTTCAATTTTCTCCGCGAATCTCGGCTAAAGATGCTTGGGTTGGCTGTGTTACTTCTATATACTGAATAATAGAAAGTAAGTCAAGGCACAAGCCCTCAAGACTTAAAAGATTAGGCGATAAAACCTCGTATAACCGTATATATGACTAGAGTACATAAGCTGTCTTTTCTCCGTTTTATGGTTTATTGCGCTATATATGAAAAATATACATGGGGCGTTATTAATTTGCTGAGCTCATCTGGCCACAGTGTGTTTCTTGTGTTCCTTCTCTTGTTCACCAAGAATTAGCTCCTCAAATACTCTAGCTTCTTCAGCTTCTTCTGGTGACCTTCTAGCACTGGCAAATTTGTGAGCAATGAACAGCATTGCTTTTGCCTTTGCAATACGTTCTTTGGAAGAAACCTTTTTATCGTTTAGAATCTTATTGCAAACGTCTTTTAGTTTCCTTTCCAGTTCAAACTTGGACATAGCCCACATGACACCAAGCGCCTTACCAGCCATGGTAGATTCAAATTTGGCACGTTCGTATTGGTCCAGTTCATCAGTATTAACCTCACTCATTTTTTCCATGGCTTTTTGAGCTTCTAAGCCTGTCGACAACAGGTTATATGCCGATTTAACAGATCTAGCATTATCACGCGTACCTGTGAATATTTTAGAAATTCCGTAGGTCTTCTTGGACATGATAAAATTATTTGCCTTTGTCTTATAAACTCTGGCCAATAAATATAATAACTCTAGGCCAAAACTTTCTAATTTTAGATCCTCGATTTCTTGATCTAGTTTTCGCGTGAATTCTTCCAAGTTATTGGACTTGACGGCAATTAGATACCTAGAGATTTTTTCGTTCAATTTCTCTGCCAACTCATCGACTTGTTTCATCATATCTTCCCGTCTTTTTTTCTCCATTTCCATAAGCTTCTCTCTTTGCTCCTTAGAAAGTTTATCTTTTTTCAAAGATTCTGCTTTATTAGCATCGTGCTTAACCATTCCACCATCAGTGGTCTCATCTGCTTTCTCGGTGCCAGTGGCTGCAGTACCCTCCTCATCTTCCTTCCCAAACATTTCTGTGGCCTCGTTTAGTTCTTTAAACAAAGAAAATTCTCCAATCCAATCTTTGAAGCCGTCACCACCGAATATTGCTGTGAAGTATTCAGAAGCATCTTCAAACCCTTGCTGGGGAACAGCATCCTCTTTACCAAACTGATCATATTTGGAACGAAGTCCTGGATCACTCAAAACTTGGTAGGCTTCACCTACAGCTTGAAATTTTGCCTGAGCATCTGGATCATCCGGATGCTTATCTGGATGTGTTTCCATAGCCTTCCTACGGTAGGCCTTTTTGATTTCAGTAGAGGTGGCCTCAGGCTTGATGCCCAAAATATCATAATACTCTGTCTCCTTTACCATATTCCCTCTCTTCTTCTCTCTTGATTTAATACGTCTTAGTTATGTGGACCCGACAATAACCAAGTTTCTCTTTCTATACTGTGAACCATTGGAAAGCAATGCTTGTGGCTAACCGCGGATGCGACTATATCGCCACTTTAATTCTTTATCGTCCCTGTTTGTCCTTGGCACAGTACATTCACCATCAAATTTTCCGTACTCCGCTCGCCTTGGTATGACGGACGAAAACACCGCAGTGACATCCCAAGGTCTGCAATTGAAGAATAAAACAGTCTATAGAAGAGCCACTTATACTCACTGTATTGTTACCCAGGAACCAAAATTTCTTGCTTTGGCCCCTTTGTTTCTTTCTGAAATGAAAATGTAGAATTCTCCATCAGTAATGTGACCCTAGCAGGTATTTGCCAGGAAATGTTAAAACACCGGTAATTCCGTTTGTCACATTCTATTTGTTGGTACTGGTAAAAGCCAAAGAAAGATATATTATGCGTATCGAATCATATCCTTATTTATGATACATACTCGGGTTTTTATAGCTGGTAAGTAATTAGTTGTAAGTGCTTCGTTGCGCAAGCACAGAAAAATAATGTAAACAAAAAGACTGAAAGAAACTTATTAGTGTAAGAAAGTGAAGGGCGGAAAAAATGGATTAGAAATCCACTCACATATTACTGAGTGTTTATTGGAAAAAAAAATACTCTATCGTTTACTGATTAGTAGTCACTTTGCATGGATATTATGATATACGTTATTAAAATATGACATAGTTATTAGATAAGGAGATTCGTATTCAAATTTAGTGGAGGATGAACTCAAGGATTAATAATTTAATAGGATGAAAGAATAACAAATGTTTGAAGACAAAGAAGGAAATAATTATGATATTATGTAAAATTATTAATTCCCTCTTTGGGGTTTCGATATCCTAGTGAAGAATTTCTAGCACATTTTGTGTGCGTGATATTATAGTCTTTGTCAACAATGGAATATCAACAATTTTCTCAATATTCACCTAATTCTCACTTGGCAATCCTAATGTACGGTCTTAGAGAAGTAACTTGCTGTCAAAACTTATTATTAACTGGATTCACAGGATGGCACTTGTCTTCTGTAATCTATATAAGATCTGAATTCACCTAAAGGGTGGAAGCGCAGAATCTCGGATCTAAACTAATTGTTCCGGTATTTCGGGTGCTTCATTTGAGCATGGTTCACATTCTGGAATTGCTAACGTGATACCGTTCTCTGTACTACTCATTGATTTTGTTGGAATGAAATTCTAATATCATCTATTTAATATTATATTATAATATGCGGTGCAAGAGGATGGCATAAAGATTGAGAAACAGTCATCCAATCTAATGGAAGCTGAAATGCAAGGATTGATAATGTAATAGGATAATGAATGACAACATATAAAAGGAAAGAAGATAAGGTAATAACACTATGTGAAACTATCGATTCCCTTTTGTGGATTCCTATATCCTCGATGAGAACTTCTAGTATATTCTGTATACCTAATATTATAGCCCTTAATAACAATGGAATCCCAACAATTATCTAATTACCCACACGATTCTCACAAACAGTATTAAACCAACATATATAAATACTAGCACTCTAGGAAACTACAATCCAAGATATGATATATAGAAATAGAAGAAGAACAAGAGTAAGTTTAGATCTGAAGTTCCTTTAACACTTGGATAAGAAAGTTCGCTACGTTACAATTTTTAGTTGTGCAGGTCCTATAGTGTAGTGGTTATCACTTTCGGTTTTGATCCGGACAACCCCGGTTCGAATCCGGGTAGGACCTTTTTTGTCTTAATTTTTAGGTTCACTAGTCAGATGTCTTGGCTAAACTGGCAATTTTTTTACTTCTCGAATTTTTAAAGAGAGATGGATAAAGTCGTCCCTATACTCAATTATCACCAAGTAATTATTTTATTATCCTCCCATTAATCGATACTTTTATTTGGAGACACCCACTTTCCGGGTAACATCTGTCTGGCTATTCTGATTCATTTATAAGCAGCGGAGAAAAAACGATTGAAGAATTGATATAACGATATCTTAAATTTGCGGAGCACAAGGTCACAAGTGAAGTTTGAATACCAGTTTTATCTCCATCTTTCATTAGCAGCATAAGGAATTTGAAAACACCTTTTGAAAGAAAAAAGAAATGCCTGGATTTACAGCTCCAACAAGAAGGCAAGTGTTGTCTTTATACAAGGAGTTTATCAAAAATGCTAACCAATTCAATAATTACAACTTTAGAGAATACTTCTTAGGTAAAACGAGGACTACCTTCAGACAGAACATGAGTCAGCAGGATCCAAAAGTGTTAATGAACCTATTTAAGGAAGCTAAGAACGAACTGGGTGTCTTGAAAAGACAGTCTGTTATTTCCCAGATGTACACGTTTGACAGGCTGGTCGTAGAACCATTGCAAGGAAGGAAACATTAAAATGCGGCCTTACTGGTCATTGCATGTGAGAAGGGGCTTTCCGGTATTTTTTTTCCTTCCCACGCCCGGAGATTCTTATGGTTATATCTTATTGAGAGGTGACTGCCTTTAATGTGGGAAATATATCATTAGGTGATATACCCAATTTCCGAACGATACTTTACATGGTTTAACTTCACTTAGTTCATGTAATTTATTCCCTTAATACTAACAGCATTTCTTTTTCGGTAGCAGATTTATCTTCTCTTTTCTTCAACCCCTTTTGGGATTACTAAAGGAAAGTTTATAGCTTGTATATAACACTATAACTAAAATATAAACCCTCTCCGAGGTGACGTACTATTTATCACGGATCAATGCTATGGAAGCCGTGCGATTTATTGGATTGTCTGGCCTTTTGCGGTGCACGTTTAGGAGAGAAAGCAGTCTAAGTGGACACAATGGACATTTTCCTGATTTAATGTTTGTATTTGGACGATCTTCGCGCACCAACTTTATATGCGTTATAGTTGTTTCTTCTTTTTTCGGGCCATTCCATCGGATAAACTTCTCACGTAAAAGTGAAAAAAAAAAATTCGCCTATATATTAACCAGCTCATCACTTGGATATCGTTCTTTTCGGTTTACAACACGAAGAGCCAACTGTTTTCTTACTTCATTATTTAGCATTACTTTATTTCTTATTTTTTTTTAAGTCAGCTCAAAAGTTCAGAATTACCATATATACCGAAAAATAATGAAGAGAAAGACTGCTGAGGTCAAAGGTGAGAAGGAGAGGAACTCTAAACAAATTTCCCTTGAGGAAGACAAGATAAAGGGCTTGTTCAATCCAAAAATTTGGGACAAGACTTTCCAGGATGGCTTGAAAAAGGAAATTGAAAACTCTCAACCTTACAATTGGGGTACTATTCATGAATTGATTAACGATGATCTACTACGTGCTGTTCGTAAAGAAATTGAAACTGAGATCCATTTCACCAAAAAAGAAACCGATATATATAGAGTTAACCAAAGTGGTGACTTGGCCAATCTGTCCGGTCTGGACTGGGATGACTTGTCCCGTTTGCCTAATTTGTTTAAGCTGCGTCAAATCCTGTATTCTAAGCAATATAGAGATTTTTTTGGCTACATCACCAAAGCTGGTAAATTGTCTGGTTCTAAGACCGACATGAGCATCAACACTTACACAAAGGGTTGTCACTTGCTGACTCATGATGACGTTATTGGATCTAGAAGGATCAGCTTTATTCTATACCTACCAGATCCTGACAGAAAATGGAAGTCGCATTATGGTGGAGGTTTGAGACTCTTTCCAAGTATTTTACCAAACGTCCCACATTCCGATCCATCCGCTAAACTGGTTCCACAATTCAACCAAATCGCATTTTTCAAAGTTTTACCAGGTTTCTCTTTCCACGATGTCGAAGAAGTCAAAGTCGATAAGCACAGATTATCTATTCAAGGCTGGTACCATATTCCACAAGTTGGTGAAGAAGGCTACATACCAGGTGAAGAAGAAGCGTGGGTACGTAACAATACTTCCACTTTGGCACAAATTGAATCTAATGTCCTAGAAGATTTTGAATTTCCAAAGGATGAAAGAAATATCTTGTCATTTCATGAGGTTAAGCACTTTGAAAAAATGTTAAAGGGTGATGCTGATGCGAATAGGGATAATACACCTAAGGAATCTATGACTAGTGTGATTTCTGATTCGATCAAGTTGTCTGAAGCAGAGTTTGCCTATCTATCTCAATATATCTCACCTGAACATTTAAGCTCAAAAGGTATTGAAAAATTACAAAGGCAATTTGTTGAAAACTCTTCTCTACAGATTGAGTCGTTTTTAAATGACAACAAATCCCAAATGTTGAAGAAAGTTATCAAACAAAAAGAATTGGAGCAGGAATGTCCTTATCATTCAAAGGATGTGAAGGCTCCGTGGAAAACAGCTATTCCTCCACATAAAGCCCGTTATTTGTATATCGACGGTAAGGAATACCGTAATTTTCAAACAGAAGCTGATATTCTTGAGGCGTTAAATAACAATGATTTGCCAAACTTTCAGTTTACCAAGGACGCAATCAAAATTATCTCCGATGCTTCCGGCAATAGTAGGGAAAACAATTTTGATGCTGAATTGGCATTGATTGACCTAGCTACATTTCACAAAAGCACAATTTTCAAGAAATATCTAGCACTGCTGACTTCTTTGTGCCCAGTCAGTGAACAAGTTCTTATTAGAAGGTTTAGGCCAGGAATGGATTTCACTTTGGCCACCAAATGTCGCTTCAATGAACTTTTAAAAAGTAACTCAGATATCCTCGATGCTGTCTTGGAAGGTACCCTGTGTTTGACACCTTCTGCTGGTTGGGAGTCAGGAGAGCTTGGTGGTTACGAATTGTACATGATGGACGACGAGGAAGATACTAAGCAGTACTTAAAGGAAGACGTTGAAGATGCTTCTGTTTATCGTGCCGATGACAGTGGTGATTCGGTTTTAATTAATGATCCGCCTGCTTGGAATACTTTTAACCTAGTTTTGAGAGATGAAAGTGTTTTGGAATTTGTTAAGTACGTCAGTTGGAGTGCTAAATCTAGTAGATGGGACGTCAAAATGAAATGGGATGTCAAATCATGTGACGAAGATGATCAGGAAGATGAAGCTTAAACGGCTGACGTATATTTTTAAGCCAATAGCAGCTTAGTATATTTGATTATGAAGTTGTATAATAGAAGTGAAAAAGTTATTTTCTGAAAATTTATTTCTGCTAATGTCAGCACATATCACTGGCGTGAATATTATTACAGTAATCGTAGTTAAAACAAGTAAAGCAGATCAAACGTTTCATATAAAGGGAGCATAAGAATAAATGTAGGTCTTGTCTAAGATGTAATTGCGATTCTTTTTTACACATTGTATATTTACAGACACGAACTATGAAGAGGCCTTATTGACCTTATTCTTTTCATGCGGAGAGGCATTGTTGCGGTACAGCTCACATTAATCCTATTGCCTGGCACCGTCTAATGGCTTTCGATAGTCTCCTTTGATTCTTTGCAGATAAGCCCGTGATATCCCTGTGCTGGATTCTTCCCGTGGAGGTGACGTACCTTGAAAGTATTCTTGGTCTTGCGTAAAACTCTAGTGGATTTGCACCGGATTTGATTATATCGTTCCTGTTTGCGCTCTTATTTGCCTGATATTTTCTATCCAAATGGATTCGGCCCATAGAAAAATCAAATGGATCGTAAATAGTACCTTTGGGAAGTTTTTTAGAGAGAGACTGATCAATTTTTTTGGTTTGTTGCGTCCTCGCCATTTCAATGTTGACACTCTTCTTTTCTTTGACACCAAAGTTGTACAGGGCACGTTTAAACGTGCAGTTTACTGATCTCTTGACGATAAGTTGCATACCATTTTGGATTTTCATCCCTGTAGTGGCATTCATCTTGAACATTCGCAGTTTTTTGTAGATCCCCAACCTTTAGTGAGATACTTTATCGTAAGTAGTTAACTCATATTTAAGTATGTATGGCAATCCCAGTTTTTTTTTTATTCAACCCGTTACCCTACAACATAATTGAAAGGCATTACAAAACAACACACTAAAACTGATGACTGCAAAGGGTTAAAAGATATCTCCATATGTCAGATAGCTGATTTGTTATGTTGTAATGCAAGATCCCAATATTTGCACGCATTGCCAGTTAGAGGAGAATCCAGGCGCATTAACTTGGGTGAAGTGTGATAGTTGCCCGCAATGGGTACACATGAAATGCGTGCCTTTGAAATGCATTCACTATTCAAATTTTACAAGTTCTGAAGCTCTCTCTTATCCAAGCTCTACGAAGGAAATCAAGGCTTACCGGTGTCCTAATCATAAGGAAGAAGAATATCTTACCGCATCCGCCCTCACTTCACATAAAGGAAAGCGGCGAAGGAATAATGAAAACACTGAAGATAGGCATGCAAGTAAGCGATATAATTTCAGGAACAATAAATTACTTGACTATATTGCTTTGAATGAGGGTGAAGCAAAAAGGGATAAAATGAATCACCCTCATAAGGATAGTTTTATGAAATCTTTTGAGAAGTGGAAAAATAGCTCAAACATCATGAATGCTGCCGACTTTGCCGCCAAATTTGATGATATAAATATGCCGTACAAGATCAGCGATCCGCTAAATAGTGGTGTATATGTGCCGAAGGTGGGAACAAATAATGGATGCTTAACTGTTAATTATATCACGGAAATAATGGGCGAGGATTATCATGTTGACGTAATGGATGTTCAATCACAAATGAATGAAAACTGGACCTTGGGTTCTTGGAATGAATATTTTACAAACACTGAACCAGATAAGAGGGATCGAATAAGGAATGTTATATCATTAGAAGTCTCCAATGTTGAGGCTCTGGAACTGGATAGGCCCGCCGTAGTTAGGCAGAATGATCTTGTTGATCAAATTTGGAGTTTTAATGGAGGTTTAGGACGATCTGATGAGGAGAAGGTAGAAGAGAATGACCCCAGACCAAAAGTCACCAAATATATCTTGATGTCCGTAAAGGATGCCTATACGGATTTCCATTTGGATTTTGCAGGCACTTCTGTTTATTATAACGTCATCTCAGGACGGAAGAAGTTTTTACTATTTCCACCTACTCAATCAAATGTAGCTAAGTATATTGAGTGGTCTTTGAAAGAATATCAAAATAGTGTTTTCCTCGGGGATGTTCTTGAGGATGGTATTGCGATGGAACTGGATGCTGGAGATTTGTTCATGATTCCAGCTGGATATATTCATGCAGTTTACACACCAGTAGACTCTTTGATATTTGGAGGCAACTTTTTGAGTATCCGTGATTTGGAGACACACCTTAAAATTGTGGAAATTGAAAAGTTAACAAAGGTTCCTAAAAGATTTACCTTTCCGAAGTTTAATCAAGTGATAGGTAAATTATGCGAGTATCTTGTGTTTAATAAAAATAAAATCGCTGGTAATGGTAGTGAAAGGGATATGTTTGCTAAGTGTA
Organism: Saccharomyces paradoxus; assembly: GCF_002079055.1. Lineage (NCBI taxonomy): Eukaryota > Fungi > Ascomycota > Saccharomycetes > Saccharomycetales > Saccharomycetaceae > Saccharomyces > Saccharomyces paradoxus. The sequence goes on from NC_047491.1 coordinate 252,446, forward strand.
CTAACTCTTCGATCAAATCACTTTATGCATACCTTACAAAACCTGAAGTTAAGTACAAGCCTTTAAGTTTTACTTCAAAGAAACTTTTAGCGAAAGCTTTAGCCGATCTAATTTCGTAATTTTTTTTTCCTTGTCAGCCAGTTTCTTGTCTCTTCTATTTCATTGTACAGCCTTGATGAAGGAAATTTTTTTTAGCGATTGAGACAGTATAACCCTAAATTAGATTTATGGAACAATCGCCCAAAATACAGATTGAAAAACATTAATATATATTTACATATATGTGTGCATGTATACAGAAGGGAAAAATTAATATTCTATCATTAAAGTTAAGAAAAAAGGCGAATTTAAATTCCAAGTCTCTTCAATTGTTCTAAACGTTCATCAATGGCATGTTCAAATTGGTTTGAGGTATTTGTCCGCTCACTTAGTAACTTCGCGTGAATACATTGTAATGCTTTTATGGAGTCAGATTCATTGATAACGCAGGATATGTTTATTTCATTAGCCCCTTGAGAAATCATTTCAATGTTGATGCCTTCTTCAGCAAGAGTGGTAAACATAGTACCAGCAATACCGATGTATTGTTTCATATGTTTACCGACTAATGAAACAATAGACAACTTCTTTGTAATATCAACAGAACCTAAAATTCTCAATTTTTCCTCGGCTTGTCTTAGGGATTTTAATGAGTCCGCATCTGGAATTGGTAAAGCCATCGAAACGTGAACTTCGGAAGTAGATATCAAATCCACAACTAACTTGTATTTATCCAGAATAGTAAATATTTGGGCTAGGAAACCATGGGATAGTGTTTTCTTATTGGAATGAATGTTGATGACGAAAATGTCATTTTTGGTGGTAATCGCAGTGGCACCTCTTTTTCTTTTTTCATAGAAGGATGAGGATAAGTTCTCAGGAGGGTGTGGTGGAGTAGATTCACCCTTCTTTGCTACATTATCTGGGTAGATAATGGTACCACTACCCAACGGATTTTGAACATTCTTGATTCTAATAGGAATCTTAGCTCTAATAACTTGTTCCATAGTAAAAGGATGTATAACTTCGGAACCATAATATGTCAATTCAGAAGCTTCTTCTGGAGTGACACTATCCAACAAACGTGCTTCGGGAACTTTACGAGGATCCGCGCTAAATATACCATCAACTTCCTTCCAAACTTGTAGTTCATCAGCATTCACAGCGACTGCTATCAAAGCGGCACATAGATCGGTATAGCCACGACCAACACCATTTAGAAGACCGGTTGGAACTAAACCAAAAAAGCCTGTAAAGACTGGAACAATACGCTCTTTAGCACTTACAAAGGGAGCGAGTTTTTCTTTTAATGCTTGAACAAGAAAAGTGTAGAAGCTGTTATCTAAAGCGCTGGCACTGAAATCGGAAGGAACGATGTGGCTTAAATCCACGTATTTGGCCTTGCAGCCACGGTCATTACATAAGGCAGTCATGAACAAACAGCTTAACTTCTCACCACATGACATCACCAAATCTACAGTACGTGAACTCACTTCACCCAAAACTTTTGAAGCATTCAAGTATTTTTTAACCAGTTCAAGTTCTTTATTGGTATCGTCGACTAATTTGGCTTGCAAGGCCGGATTGAGAATGAAACGGTCAGCATTATCGATATGATCTTGTCTAATAACTTCGATAATGTCTTGGAATTCAGATTCCTGCGAAGCCAAATCACAACATTTCAAAAGACGAGAAGTGGTACCTTCAGCCTTGGTGTATGAGGAACGGGCTGAACAAACGACAGCGACATCATTGTTTGGACCTTCAGGGTTAGAATAGTGTTTCACAATGTCATCCACTATTTGGACGGGAAATTTGCCGACAGAAGTACCACCGAACTTTTGCACGACCCAGTTTGAGTGACTTGATGTAGGTTGAAAATCCATTGGCATGTAAAAGTTGAAAAAAATGAAAGCTTTTGTAACAGTATGCGATAGCTATGTGAGTTTGAGCAGTGGAGCAGAGTTATATTGGCTATGCAAATGTTCCTCCAAACCAATATAGCACTAATAAAATAAAAATGGAATGATTGTCCAGCGGTATTCTTATATATGGATGCTATTCGTTATTCCTTCGAAGCTAAAAGAATCTCCGGAGAAGATTGCGTACGGAAGGTGGAAAAAAAAAGTGATGATGAAATTTTCGTTTGCTAGTGAAAAAGAAAGAAAAAAGTGAGTCATGGACCAGAAAAATACACGTGGTTAGAGCCACAGTAGAGTAAAAAGTTCATTTTAGGGGAGTTCTAGAAAGAAAAGGAACTTATGAGATCAGTCACAGCGATTGTGATTTATGATGCTACTGTTACATAAGGCCTGAGCTTCTGACTACGTTTAGCCGTAGAAACTGTAAAAGATACGGTCCTAGTCGGCTGGCAAGATTGTGCATATGGTAGGTATTTCCGTAGTCGAAACTGCTTCATGCATAGTTCCATTATATAGCATGTTGGAAATCTGTCTGAACCTCCTGTCATCAGCTTGAAATATTTTGTATTCATAGCCAAATCTGGTATGGAAAAAACATTAAAAGGCGAATATTTATTTAGATATATGCGAAAAAGAACAAAAAGTAAATGTCGACGCATTTGCTAACTTTATAAACCTCTGTGTATAAAATACTACTTTAGCATGGAATGTTTACAATAAGCCTTGCCAAAAATTGAACTGATCACCTAACCGGTGGTTGGTAAGCCTACGTAGGCCTTGAACGAATCGTAAATTAGCCATTGGAAACTTGTCAAAGTACCGATCATGACAATTCTTACCATTAACCCATTCCACAAGCCAGCAAACCCGATTTTCTGATATATTCTTTTAGTAGCAACAGACATGGACTCGTTGGCCTTCCTCTCGCTATTGATTTTGGAAACCATAACATCTGCAGGATGTGAGACTGCAGCACATAATATACCTGCCAGATAACCACCTACAAAACTGACTGATATTTGCTGTAATGCGTTCATTTCTTCTTTTTTTTTGGGTAAAACACTATATATTTTTTGGACAATTTTTTCAAACGAGGTAAACTTACACATTGTGTACGGAATCTGTCTGCACCATAGAGGAACAATACCTTTATAGAATGCTTTCATACCTCCACTTTCTGCATACATTTTCTTCCAACCATCAATAACGTTATTGCAGAAGGGCGGCATTGTAGTTTGCTGTTTCACTTTAATAGCTTCAAATGGACACAGCATTATGTCAGCGAGGAATTCAGCGGTTGCTGAGGCCATTAGGTACACTGTGACACCGGGGCTTAACCAATTAGAATATAAATGCTTGAAATACTCATAACCACCATACTTACCTGCACCTTGTAGCGAATATCCGACGAATGTAGCACCAAACCCAGTGTAAACCTTTTTCCAACCTTCATTAGAAATAATTTTACGGAACCCATCCAAATTTGAGGTATACAATTTTGGATTGACCTGTAGTCTACATTTTACAAGATCTAATGGGGTAATTGAAGAATGCGTCGGGCCACACGCAATTATACCACCTAACGTACATGTGGCATAAAATTCTTTCGTATATAATTGGATTTTACGTGGTTGTTTATTAGACTCCATGCTTTGTAACCGTCAACTAGTTTTTTCTTTTTTTTCCTTACTTGATCCTTTTAGAACTAAAACAGCAACAAAACACTTTTAATTTATGACCGTGCCATTGACTATGATAAAGAAATATATGAACCGTAATAAAAACGCAAGTAAAATGTATTTCGTAGTGTCCTGCTCTATTTATATCAAATGTAACAGGGTACACAGAAAATCGATATTTCCATTTTCTTTTTTATAGAGCAAAATGAAGTCGAGAACAAGGAATAAACTTTAAAAAGATCTCCTTATTTTGCCCAAACCCCTGAAGGCCAACTTTTGCTTACCCGAGATCTTAGCCGAATGAGACTGTCTAATAATTGAAATGCAACCCAGAGAAACTGTTATCTAGCTACCTTACAAATATGGGTGAAAATTGGAAAAACAAATAAGGTTCATGGATAATGAATCTAACACTTGGCCATGTCTACATTAAATTATACTATTCTTTCTACCTAGTACCTCTTCTCCACCTCTCGTCACCTTATTACTTAATGCACCGAGAGGGTAATGGCGCCGATGTTGCTTTTGACACAATGCACTTTTTCTTGTGTTGTTACCAAAAGAAAAAGGAAAACCAAAGCCGAAGTTCGGATTTCTCTACCCATCACGTGCTGGATTTTTTTTGGGGGATTTTCGAAATGCACCGTTAAAATTCTTGCGCGGTTGGTATCTGCATTTTTTAAGAATAGGGTTTTGCCGCTGACATTGACATGCGGGCGATTTTGCGGGATTTCTGACATCTAATAACTTAGTAGTCATTGTAGGAACAAAGTTTTAGTCTTATTCGGATATTTCCTCTCTTATTTTTCAATTGAAGGTTTTGGAGCGATGGGATGGGTGGCTATTTGTGCCTCCCTCGAGCGTGAAGCAAATTCTAAAATGGAAAGGCTAAACAACATATTTTAGAGAGATAAAAGCCGATTATATCAAAATCACATTATAATTGCCTAAATATAGATATACTTCATATATACAAGCAAAAATACACAATTACGAACATAAAAAACTGGAATAACTTTGGTCAAACAGTAACTGAGCTGTCAAACCTATAATTCTTAAAAAAATTAGTGTATTAGGCATGAGCTAAGAGGGCGCTCATCGATAGAAAAAACCGGATTGAAAAACATCGAAAAAGTATTAAAATATTAGGTGTAGTAGAAATGAATGAATAGACAAAAAAAAGATAAATTAGAACATCAACTTCGTAAATAGTAAGAACGCTAAGCCAGATTAGGTTGGCCTGACTTAGACTACTTCTTTCTTGGCGGTAAGCAGAGTAGCTGATTTGAATCACTGTAAGTAAGGCACATCGCTCTTGTTTCTGTTCATGACTGTTCTATGAGCGCCAAAGTAGAAAACGAAGATGAAAGCGAAAATACTCAAAAAAATCTCTAAGTCTTGCATTGTAGTGTGTATTTGTGTGGTGAATCTATTGTTTGTCTTGTTTTGTTTGTATGTAGAAATCTACTAGCAGTACAAAAGAAAAGCTGCTAGTCAGGATAATCATCCCTGCTGTTGTGAAGGGGCTTTCTACTTCTTTATATACAAAATGCTCATCGGCAGAAATCCTAATTCTTTATTAAATTGAATGCATAAGGGGTACCAAAAATCTCTCTTCATGTCTCATAACTGAACAGTTATCGGATATAGGCATACATGTAAAAGAGCAGGGATGTCCCAATACAGCAATCATTTTCTTTTTCCTTACGTAAAAGTAAAGTGAACCATCAATTCTCCCTTCTTCAGTCAAATGCCGCAGTCCCTTACATTTCAAACCGGCATCGGGATGAGAGCTGTACAAAAAAGTAATAAGGAAAAAAAAAAAATATACAACTTGTGCCGGAAGCGAAGGCACAAAAATAACTCTCTTTAAATGGGCGGTGGAAGGGTGTTCAAAAGTTAAGAAATATATGCGCACTTCTGAAGTCATCATAGGTGAATAAGCAAGATCTTTATCGGGATGCTCGGGGAGGAGGTTTTACAAATGACGATTTCTGTCACTTGACTTTTTGGGCCTTCGGTGATCGTGTCATAGCAACCCCTAGTTTTCTTTGCCGTTTTTTGGCGCGTTTCCGTAGCATAGTAAGAGCTGCATGGTGCTGAATGAAAATATAAAAAATGCTCACCGGAGGACAGTAGCTTTTACTAACTGTAACCTACCGAATATGCACGCTTCCATGTACGCCCACACATCGAATATTGGCTCCCGTTATTCTGTGAGTTATTTACCTATCTATTATTTACTTAATTGTGATTTATGTGTATTTACTGAAAGATTCTAGCATGTTTAGGGTTATTTATCGGAGTTCGGCTCCAATTATGAAGGTAATCTCAGGCCAAGATCTAGCAAGTTATTTTGCTTTATGTCTGTTCTTCCTTTTTCCTTCATCTTGGTTGCCTTTAGGCTGCTGCCGCGAACGGGTCGTTGAAGCCATCCATTACAACATCCACTTTATAGTTATTCCCGTTATTGTTGTCCCAGTACTCTTCGCGCTCAGAGTCGTTACGTGTGGAATAATGAATGCAAAATTCTAACCTGCCGCGGGGATCCACTTTGCTGGCATCATCAATAATGAAATGGAAAATGTCCATATTAGTGCCCGGTAATATTCCATCCCCATCACTGATGTAAACGCACTCCACTTCATGTGTTGTTCTCCAACTATCCCACGTATATCGTACTACCACTCTTTTATCATAGAAAATGTTTTTCACTAGTATCCTTCCAGCAATTAATCTTGTACAGCCAGCGTTATAACCCTTAGCCAGACCATCACGGTCACTACCTTTGTGGCCATTGGGCATATTATTAAATGAGGATGGATTTAAAAAGAAATTGTTATCTCTGTGAATGTATAATGACAATTCTTGCAGAAAAACTTTCTTGTTTTGTGATAAGTTGATAAAAATGTTCAGCTTTAAACTTTTGGGATTCTTGTTGCTTAAAATGGGGAAATTCTTGCTATACAGCCCAACAACATAATAATTTTTTAAATTACGATTCGAAACTTCATAACCGCCACCGTTCATAGATTTTTTATCAGATTTTGATGGTGGGATTGCAGTCCTGTTCTTTAGAAGGTTCTGAAATCTTTTACTTTTTCTTAATTTAGGGTTGTTGGTACTTTTGCCATTGCCTGGACTTGAAATTTTAGCAGGGTGTGTAAACCCTTTTGGTGCAACTGTTGTCAAGTCGTCATCTATGGAAGTTGTTTCTAATCCAGATGATAGCATTTTTGTCTCTTCTTCTGGGTCTACCATCAGATTCACTGCCTTATGTTTGAAGCTTAAGCGATTATCGTGCTGTTCAGTTTTATTAACGTTTATAGGACTTTCATCCTCAGCAAAATATTTTACAGGTGCAGCTTGATCAAAATGAACACTCTTACTCCTAATCAACATTGGACTACCGTCTCTTGCTTGACCACCATTCCCACTCCTTATACCTGGGGTTGTAGGTAATGATTTTGATCTTCTTTTCAATGAGCTCTTCAGTAATTCCCCTGACTTTTTATAAACAGGCGGTGCAAATGGAATCAGAATTTCTTCATCATATTCAAAATTCATATCATTGCCAGGCGATTTAGCCTCTGGATATTCAGTTTGAAAAGAGTTTGGTACGGTGGATTTGGGAGACAAAGGAGGCAGTTCTATCTTAAATGGGGGTTTCGTACTGCCATTCAATCGTTCTGCTCCAGTTCGATTCTTGGAAAAGTCACTTCTTGACCAGCCGCTCTCGTTCCCAACGTTTTCATCATTTCCTGCGGAGAAAAGTCTTTTGTTCAAATCAGTGTTCCTTTGCACTTCTTCCTCTGGGAACCTGTTCGCTCTCATTTGAGTTACTCGTTGAGGTTTATGTAAAAACTTCAAAGAGTTCAAAGTCTCCTCGGTATTTCCATTTCGTTCTTCCTTGCATAAGTCTGAATTTACGTTGTAACCCTTAAAATCTGTTTCGAGATTTGGTAGGTGATGGTTTTTATTTCTGTCTAATTTTTCATTCTTCCTCTCAAATCGTTGGGGTTTCTGTTCTGCCTTAATATACATTGTTGCGCCAATGAATCCCTAAAAATTTGGAATGTAAGATAAATTACAAGATAGTTGCGCCCGTTTCTATTGGGGTTGTTTCTGAGTATAGCGGAAATATCTTTGATGTCCACTCTACAAAAACTATAGCCTACAGAAAGAAAGAAAAAAATCGCCTGTGTGTGGTTTTCTTTCTCCTCAATCAAACAAAATACCGACGTTTCCTATTTCTTTTCCTTTTTTTTAGTACGAAAAGGTTTTATAAACCAGATTTCTCTTTTTAAACGTCCCGTCACCCCTACCTATAGTAACTACTTTTCCGTCTAGGTTTCTTTTCGTTCCTATTGTTTTTACCGTATTATATGCAGGTTTACCTTCTATAAATATGCACTGAACCGAAAAGGCTACGTTTGAAAAGCTCTTCCTCCCTTTTAATAAATGGATGGGCCCTGTGTTGTTTAATACGCGATGCAGTATATATAAAGGAACTTAACCTGAAGAAGAATTAGCAAGATAGAGATAGACCGTTGCAATATCAAGATCTTTCCTGTTGAATAGAACGACTTCTTGGCCCCTTCATTAACAAGCTTAGCTGATTGACATTTTCGGTAAAAAACCTCACACTCGCTGCCCCTTTCCCCTTAAAAAGACTTAGTATGGCATACATTTATTTTTTATGCGGTCTATTCCACGGCGAAAAGCACCTTTCCCCGCCCCCACTCTGCGGCAGGAGTTTGCCGCCCATCTCCACAATAGGCATAGTTGTCGATACCTACCAGTTCCATTTCAGCCTCTTTCAGGCAAATAAGCGTTGCAGAATGTGCAAATACAATCTGGGCAGCTCTATGCGTCATGATCCCCAATCTACGCTCCCCGGAGATGAGTTAGTAAGGGATATCTCTAAAGTAAAAGCAATCTTACAAAACTCCGAATATTTATGAGTAGCTCCAGTTTTCGAAAAATTGGAGAAACGAAAGGGGGGATGCAGAGGAAGATATCATGAGTTTGAAGGCGGTAAAAAGGCTGAAAAATACGCTACGGAGATTGAGCTTATATGAAGGTTTTGGGCCTGACACAAGGTTCCCTTGAGAAATATGGAAAAAGAACGAAAAGGCCCAAGGAAATAGCAACTTCACATAATTAGGAAGTCATAGGGGTAACTTAGAATAAGATAGACTCTATCAAATTATTGCCTATAAAAAATACAAAATTAGTCGGGATTTGTCTTCCCTTTTGTTCTTCTACCTTATACACGACAATTAGAAATTTCAAAAACCATGATATCGGATGCACCGAGTCTTTTCAATTCATCTAAAACAACACCCTTTGTCTTTCTCTCAATCATAGAACTAACAGCAACCCATCCCTCATCATCAATTTTCGAAATGGTTGGTGCTCTACGACCAGGTGTCACCTTCAAAAGTTCGGGTAGCTTATCTTCAGGTGCGTTATAAATACACGAAACGAATTTTTGAGCGGTCATAACACCTTCAATTCTTGATTTTATGGTAGCAATCAAACTCTTATCACTCTTTGGATTCTTGGATTCTATTAGATAGGCACTTGTACCTAGAACAGTGGCAATATCGACCAAGCCTGCTGCTCTCATTGTCTCACCACTTTCTACAAGATCCACAATAGCATCACCAATTCCCAGAGCGCAGGATGCTTCCACGGAACCACCAACATACTTTATCTTTGTTGTCATTTTTTCAACGGTAGTTCCCTCCAACCCCGCGAAGTATCTTTCAGCAAGTCTCACAAAACTGGTAACAATAGTTTTGCCGATTAATTGTTCTGGTTTTTTATATTCGCCATTTACTGGGACTTGCACCTGCAATTTACAGTTACCAAATTGCAGATCGATTGCTAAATCCACGTCGACATCAGATTCACGAACTTGATCAACACCAGTTATACCAAGGTCACACTTACCTTCACCAACAAAAGTTGGAATATCTGCAGCAGGCAAAAAGATCAATGCTATAGGTAAGCTTGTGCATAGTGCTATGTCTAATCTTTGAGAACGGTGGAAATTAATATCAGCGCCATTCAAAATAGAGACACTTTTGGAATATAAACGACCTTTCTTTGGGATTGCAAACAGCAGTCTATCAGTTAGATGATTGACCAAATCCATTGCTCTATAGAATTTTTCTCAACTAGTTTTCCTCTGAAGACCTAAACTGATGATAAGAATAAGATTTAAAAGTTTCAAAGAGTAAAAAATGATTTTAATTTACCGTGTATAAATGGCCTTTCAGGTGAGTAAATTCTGCGAAAACATTTTATAAGTTCCAACGTTCAGATGACTCACTTGGAAGTGTTTTTTTCAATCATTGGCTTTCGTACGTACGTACACGTGTTTTGCGCTCTCTCGCTTCAAAATGCCGAAATAAGAGAATTTCCGGGAAGAGTCACGCTGTTAGCAGCGAGTTTGCAAATAAATAAATTAGCTAATTAATAGTAATTAATCTCTCGACAAGGAGTCTACTATCTGGCATGTTAAACGGCCCTTCTAGCCGGGTTATAAATTGTTCTTTTTACGTCTATGTGCATTTATTTCTTTTTTTTACTTTGGTTCCTTTTGCCAGCCGGATATGCAGGCCATAAAGTTTTGATGATATGGAAGGCATGTAATGATCTTGGCATTCTTGAAATTCGCATTTACCATGGAGATTGCAGTTTGACATATGCTGTTGATTGTAAAATACAGTTTGCAGCTATTTCTTATTAAAATGAGATGTCTAAATAGTGTACATGAAATTACATTTATGAAACATGACGTTAAATGTGTATGGGGAATGATCGCCTAAACCATTACTTCTTAACGACCGAAATATTTTATTTCTAAAGGCCTCAAGATGTTGAAGATGATGAAGGCCCAACTTGCACCTAACTCGAACCCGATATCACCACCATACTCTCCGATCAAACGACCAATTTCACCAACCCAATAAGTTTGACACATACCCAATGCAACACCGAAGGCACCGACAATTAAGGCAGAAGTACCCGCAATACCGATAGGTAAACGTCCCCAATTATCCCAATCATCGACATTATAAGCACTGAACGAACGCCTGTAGAAAAAGTGCTCTGAACAAGAAATGGCAATGTAAATAGCTAAGTAGTAACCGATGGAATCCATGAAATTTTCCATAAAACTGTCAAAGTAATAGGTGGCGGGGATGGAAATACCTAAAGTTGCAGCATTACCTGCCATTGTCCAGACTACTCTAGGTATTTTAGCCAAAGGCGCCCACAGAGCTTGGGCAGATAAAGCAACGGTATACATATTTGGAATATTATTAGCAATAGTAGACAATGCTAACAAAACACAGCAGAATTGACCAAACCCGTTTAGAGAGTTAGGGACCAAAATAGCATATATAACGCCACCCATAGCATTTTTATCATAATATGCCTTCCAGGTTGGGTCATTAAGAGCAGCCATAGCGGAGGCAGCACCAAGAATCATAGTGAAAAATAGAGGGAACGCTAGACCAGCAACTAGGGAGAAGAAAATCTTGTACTTGTTTGTCTTCTTTGGCATATATACAGTATAGTCAGCTGCATATGTCGTCCACCCTGCGGCAAAACCGAAAATAGAAGAACCAAAAGAAAGGACGCCACCTGCAGTAGTTGCGCCTCCTACCCATTCCCCTCCTTTAAACTTTCCTGATCTCGATAGTTGAGCAATAATGACTAAAAAGACGGCAAAGTTGGGCACCCAGGACCATTTTTCGTATGCATGAATGACACTATAACCAAAAAAAGTCACAAGCACAGTACCACCAATAATGATCAGACAACCAGCCCAAAGAGGACAGACATGACCAGAACCTTCATTCACCATATTCAACAGTTGCGCGGAGACAGAGGTATTCACAATACCCCAACCGACACAAGCAATAACGTTAATAAGAGAGAAAATTCTTGCCGTTACATTACCAACCAGATATCTGGACAAAATCATCTGTCTTAAACCCAGTTCAGCACCAAAGACGGAAAAGAACGCAACAAATATTAAACCCATTATATTAAAAAAGATGATAACCAAAACACTTTGACCAAAGTTTAGACCGAATACCATGGGACCTAAGGCACCTAAAGCATATGATGCAATGACCATATTGGCTGAAAACCACATGGACGCAGCATTCAGTATGGAATCGTCAGATTTTTCATCCTCTGTGACTGGTTCAACACCCTTTGTTTCTGCATTTAAACTGGCAAAGAACTTATGGAACCATGATAATTTTGTGGCCTCTGATGATTCAACGATGTATTGTTGGTCATCTTCGGAAGTTGCTGTAAAAGTTTCAGAAGCGGCTACCTTCTTCTCATTTTCCAGACTTGAGCCTATTACAGGAGATCTCTTCTCCAAGTCCTGGATTTCGTAAACATTATTTCCCTCTTCCAGCATTCTTTATAAGTGGTTATAACAGAAGATAGGGTGTTTTATATGCGGATTTATATGGTTATTGTCGTGAATAATATTACAGTTAAGCTTACTTATTTACATCGCAGAGAGAAACGTCTCCAACGAGTTTTAGACTTATCGCTATTTTACTGCTTAAATATTTTCGATGGATATTTATATTAATTCCATTATCTTGGTTGGTTCCCTGACATCTTGATCATCGAGAAAAAAAAAAAAAGGACCTGAAAAATTCTGAAAATGAAAAAAAGAAATTAAAGACTCATAATTATTTATTGATAAGGCGAAAGCGTACCAACTATATGTACGTAGAAGTCAATGGCAATCACGATAAAGCTGTGCGTTAATGACCGAACGCGCGCGGCGGGCATTTCAGGAAAAGAGTCAATTTGTACGAATACCCCCACTCGCGAAGGGCGATAAAATCGACTGATATTTTACTTCTTGGGCCGTTCCACTGGTGACAAAAAGAAAACTCGCCGCCCCCATTCTCTGTCACTAAGCAAATCCGCAGAGAAATATTGCAGTCATTTTTGGCCCAATAAGATCACTGTCGGACGATTTGGTGTCTTGGATGACTTCTTTGTCGTTCTCCACAGGTAAATCACTTAAAAGTAATATGATATATGATAGATTAATTAATTTCAGGAATTAATATGATTACGGAAACTTGGTTGAAAAGTGGCTGAATTCACGACGTAATCTATCTTGACATCTTTTTCTTTTTCAGCGATAATTCTCTAGGGTATTTTGTTTGTTTTTCCCCTTGGATTTTATCTGTATGCTTTATTCAGTTCCTGTTTGTATGGCTTGCGCAAGCACTCTCTTTCGCGAAGGCAAAAATATGCTGAAATTTGGTAAGCCTACTCAACAAAGTTGGATTTGAGGTAGCATTCACGTAACTTGTCGGCGTAGGATTTGGCGGAGGCATTTGGCATAATGTTGGTAGTATATGGATCTTTTTTTTTTTGGGTTTTTTTGACAGTTTTATCCGCATTAATTAAGCAATTTGGAGATACTTGAAACAAAGTGATATCAACACACCATTTCTATGGCAGAGTTTGTTTTATCCGCTCTTCGGTACGTCGTCTCTAATTGAAGAGGCGGCCGGCCGCCACATTCCTGTGGCTATGGATGACAATGATTGGTAAAGAGATTGTAGCCTGACAACATTACAGCAAGGTTATCCATAGAGTTGCTAGAGTGGTAAAAATTTTCTTGTAATATGAATTATTTTTATTCGTGCTTTATATAAAACAGTTAATTAGATACATAAGAAAAGTGACATTTTCTTAAAGTTTATTTCTTGGCCTTCTTTTCGGATTTCTTGGCAGCTTCAGTTTGTTCCTTGACAACCTTCTTGACAATTTTCTGTTCTTCGATCAAGAAAGCTCTAACAATTCTTTCCTTGACACAGTTGGCACATCTAGAACCACCGTAAGCTCTGGAAACAGTCTTGTGGGTCTTGGAAACAGTGGCGTATTGTCTTGGTCTCAAAGTAGAGATACCTTGCAAAGCGTTACCACAGTCACCACACTTTGGTCTGGTAGCTAATTTTTTAACATGTTGGGCACGCAAAATACCACCTGGTGTCTTAACAACCTTGATTTTGTTAGAACGGGTGTTGTCTATTTGAAAATGTTCTCAGAAAGTTGGTTTACTCTCTCATTTGAAAAAATGTTAGTACTAAATATTTCAACAATAGGAAAAAATCGAGAAAATTTTAAAGGAAGTTTTCACAGCACGGATCAAGATTATTAGCGCCAAAGCTGAAAGTAGCTGCTCTTATTTAACTCTTGCTTTTCTTCAAATTACTGCTGCCATTGTATTATTTCTGGGTACAAGTAACACTTCATTTAAAATAAATTATTGGTTATGGGTTCCATAAAAATGGCTTAAACTGCCCATGCAAATTATATTGGGCCCCTATGATATGGTATTCTCTCTTGATCTCTTTTAGTTGTTTAATCGTCATCTCTTTAATGTTTCTCGTAATTCAAAAGTGCGCCTTTAAACATACATGGATTTCTTCTTCTGAAAGTAACACGTTGGGCCATTTTTGGTTGTTCTGTTATGCAGTTTACTCGTTAATACTGTATATCACTGTGCGTGATTAATCTCTAATATTTCATTTCCTTCTAGATAATACCTTCTGCGCCAAGGCTCAGGAAACTTACACGGGAGTGGTATCGACCAGGCAGCAGATTGGTAAGGGACATGAGCCAGAGTACCGTACCGAGGGCATTTCCGCTCGGCGGAGAATGACGGTATAATGAGAAAATTGTGAAGGGTGTGGTCGTAACCACTAACAGAGCGGGAGCAGCCAAAATCAAGCTCTTCCTTTTCAAAAGATAAAAACAAAAAAAAAAAAAAAAAAAAAAAAATTCCTCACCCACACACCCCACTGAATTATGTATCTTGCTGAGTGCACCTTTACATCCTTCTTTTAATTGAAAAAACAGTCTTCGAAAAATGTCAGGTATGCAAAAGGAAATCAACTAAATTAGCACAACATGTGCATTCTTCAGATGGGAGGGCGACGAAAGTCATATTTCTATGGGTTTTATATCTTAACCTACAAAATATTTAGTAGAACTCTGATTTCTAAAAGTCGCTATTAATTCTTGCTCTAATCTCTTTCTGCAGCAATGGCTTCCATTTCCATGTCAACGCCTAATGGTAAAGCTGCAACGGCAACGCATGATCTAGCAGGTTTGTGAGTGCTGAAATACTTGGCATAAACGGAGTTGAATTCAGCAAAGTGATTGATATCTGCCAGGAAAATGTTTACTTTGACGACCCTGTCCAATGAGGAATTGCTTGATTCCAGAACGTTTTTAATGTTTTGAATCACTTGTTCAGCCTTATCAGCGATGGAGCCTTCAACCAACTTGTTGTCTGGCGTCACTGGAATTTGACCAGAAAGGAAAATTAAGTTGTTCACTTTCATAGCATGGGAGTAAGAAGCCGCAGCAGCTGGTGCGGATTCACAAATAACAGGAGTTAACTTGGTGGCCATAATTAAAAAGAGATAATGTTCGAAGGATAAATCTTATTCACTTTTTAGTAGAAAGCAAAATGCGGATGTACAATTCGTGCCCCTATCATGTGTCTGCTCGATTAAGAATTAATTTATTATTTCTTTTGTAGGCCAACAGCTCGCGCTATGGAGAAAGGAGTTACAATGCAAGCACGTGAGCACGATGAAACAATAACATGTTAGTATTATTTATAGGAGTTGATATGGTGGAAAAAGGTAAGTAAATCGGAACAAGTTAATTTAAAGTCCATTATCCGGTAAAACCACTGGTTTTGGCGTTCGCTGTACACATCGTGAGTCATGTTTTTGCTACAAATGTTTATATATGTATATATATCTGTTGTGGTAAGGTTCCGGTGTTTTCAATGGTAGTACTGACTAGAAGTTGTCGATATATATCACTGGGTGATTACTGTAACATCGTTCCGTCAGTCAAACCTCAAGTTCCTAAGTGATCTTCCGATCGTAGCCATTGATATGTTCATTAGAGACTTCTTTCGGGGTTACCCCTAAATTTTCTCTATTTGGTTTGTATTAATCATTGGCATTTGAGTGATCGTAGTGAACGGATACGTTCAACGTTTAACGATGACACACACGGTAGTGCATTCTAATTTCAGGCTGAGATGAGTAGGGCTAGTAAGATAACTTTTACAGTTTCCTGCCTGATAACGGCAGTGACAGTAGTAGGCGTGCATTATGTCCAGGAAATGGAGAGGGAAACTCTGCATCAGGGTCCGATAAAAGATGCTAAACGAGTCGAAGAGAAAAGATTGAGGAACACAAATGGACCTGCATCACTGGATCCTGCAAAAGAAAGGAAAAGGTACTTCAATATGAGTGAACACGAGGAACAGAAAGAGTTGCGAAAGAAATATGAGACTATGCAACCGCTTAGTGGAGAAGTTGTAACCAAGGATGGTGAGGTGGTCAAAGAATCTAAGAGATAAACGTCTACTCACAGGGGTTTATCTCTCTCTAGTCAAGACTGTTCTTGTATATATTTATGTAAGAATCGTGTAATTACTTTCAGGAAGCCTTCAAGGTGAAGGAATAATCAAAATTCGAAGTCTCAATGTTAATTAATTATTGTGATCAAGGCCTTAATGTCTCCCTTGCCCTTTTGAGGATATATTCCTCTGATTGAATTTCTATTTAATCATTACCTCGACGATTTTTAATGTGGGATCTCGCCTTAATGTGGCTCTTTTTCTTTCGCCCTTGCGGAAAAATTCTAAATGAACGTAATTTACCTAAGAGATAACAAGGCTAAACTTGATAGAACCTTAAAAATTTACATAGTTAATTGCGACAGCACCAACCGTGAGTGAGCCAAACTAGTGGAAGGTTTTCTAAATTCAGAGTGTGTGACATTGCAGTCAATATATACGTAATCATCCCTCATCCTAGAGCTATTTTTTGGAAGTAATTGAGCCAATTATTAGTTAAGTTAATTGTAGCAAATAGCGCCGGTATGTCTGTCAAAGGTGATTCTCCCTCATCGACAAATGCCAGCAATAGTCCGAAGTCTACGTATTCAATACAATCAGATGATAAAGTAAACCTTGGTAGTGGCAACGTCGATATACGTACAGATAATCCACAACAAGACAATAGTAGGCGTGACATTGTGGTAGTGACGAGGGTAGCCTCTGAGGAGACTTTGGAGTCACAATCGTCTACTTCGTCAATGGGGATTAGACCAGAATCATCCTTCAATTATGAGGATGCCTCCAACCAGGCCAGAGTTGAGATAAATAGTCGGGCACATGGCTCAAACATGAACACAATTAACAAATATAATCCAGTACGATTCCCAAAGAATAACGAAAGGCAATTTAGCGAGACAAACAATTTGAATGAGAAAGTGCAAGGTGCTCATACAGTTCAATCATCTACCCAGGAAGACAAAATACTCGATGGTGACAAAAGTAATCTACAAGTGACTCCGTCTTTGAACATTGCAGAGTTCCCTACAGACAAGCTTCTTAAAATGCTGACAGCCTTATTAACTAAAATTATTAAATCAAATGATAGGACAGCAGCGACAAATCCTAGTTTGACACAAGAGATTGAAAACGGCAGGTGTCTCGCACTAACTGAGAATGAAAAGAAATATTTAAGCCCTGTACTGGGGTTCAGAGGGAAGCACGTACCACAAATTGGCCTTGACCAATATTTTCAGAGGATCCAGAAGTATTGCCCCACAACGAATGATGTATTTTTATCGCTCCTCGTATATTTCGATAGAATATCCAAAAGATGCAATAGTGCTACTACGACGCCTAAAACTAATACTGCAAAACGTGATTCAACCTCCGATGGATACTCCCTAAATAAAGCTAATAGGGGCGCCGACAAAATGTCCGCATGTAACAGTAACGAAAATAATGAAAATAACGATTCAGATGACGAAAATACAGACGTTCAAAAGGATTCAAGGCCACATCCTCAGATGTTTGTGATGGATTCACATAATATTCACAGATTGATCATAGCTGGTATCACCGTAAGTACGAAGTTTCTGAGCGATTTCTTCTACAGCAATTCGAGATACTCAAGGGTAGGAGGTATATCTTTACAAGAACTCAATCATTTGGAGCTGCAGTTCCTGGTTTTGTGTGATTTTGAACTTTTAATATCAGTCAATGAATTGCAGAGATACGCGGACTTATTATACAGGTTTTGGAATAACGCAAAAGCCCAATCACAGGCACTAGTTACGAGCATGTAGAAATGCGTAATATGCAAGTAGATATATTTACATACACAGTTTCTTTCGAAGGTAATAATTATCTTAAGTGTTAACTTCCACGTTGCTAGAAGATAAGTACAGGAACTTTCTTAGCAATTTCTCTAATATTCTTTAAGACCTGTTTCTAATTTACGGTTTGAACTACTGTATTGCTCAGAGATAAGAATGGCATGTTTAGCAGCATTCTATGATGATCGATTTGTTCTCGTTCAAATATTATAGCAACCGATAATGCTTATCCCTCACATTGACCAGATATCAATGTGATTTCATTCAAGCTTATCACATGATTGACTGCATATCGAGCAGTCAAGTTTGACTGCTGACTGAGATTTCATGTGCGAATCTTATCATATTCCGTTTCACCGATTCTAACTTACTTTTCACCACGAATACGAGGAGGGCAGAGATGCCGGCGTCATTATGTGACGGGAAGAAAAATTCGATAAGGCCTTTTTTTTTTTCATTCATCGAATTGTTAAGCAATGTAAGTCAGAAATAAAACGTATATATACTCGGACGTCGACGTTCTTGTTAAGAGGTACTTTGTAGTCCAAACTAACATAAACACAGCATTCAAAGTGTTTGTTACTTTATTATTATCAGCATTGAGGGGAGGTGCGTTCGGAAAACCTACCATAGTATAAAACGGTTAACAAATATACCTCAAACGCATGAAATGCCTCTGAACGGCACTCAAAATTTCAATTATGAGCTTAAAGACCTTGAGTCCCGAGCTCACGATGCAAAGACTCCTTCAACGAATGAATTCTATGATGACGTAGAATCGCACGGAACAGAAGAATTAGTTGAAACTAAACTGTCGGTTTTGAACAGGATCGCTGCTGGCCTAAGTGCCGAGACAAAGGGTATTGAACCGATTACAGAGGAAGAAAAAACGGATGATTCTATACTGAACGCTGCATCTATGTGGTTTTCAGCTAACATGGTTCTGCCTGCCTACGCCATTGGCGCCCTAGGACCTATGGTGTTTGATCTAAATTTTGGCCAAAGTGTTCTGGTCATCATTTTCTTCAACCTCTTAGGTTTGGTATCAGTCGCCTTCTTTTCTGTTTTCGGTGCAGAACTGGGTCTAAGACAGATGGTTTTGTCCAGATATTTAGTTGGTAATATTGCAGCTAGAATCTTCTCTTTCATTAATTTTATTGCCTGTATTGGTTGGGGTATCGTTAACACAGTAGCAAGTTCGCAAGTTTTGAATATGGTTAACCCCGGTCATCAATGCCCTCTTTGGGCCGGTTGTATAGTCATTATTGGTGCTACTGTGATTGTAACTTTTTTCGGCTATGGAGTCATTCATGCTTACGAGAAATGGGCATGGGTACCAAATTTTGCCGTTTTTTTGGTAATTATTGCTCGTCTCGCAAGGTCTAAGAAATTTGTCCTTGGGGAATGGACATCTGGTCCCACTACTGCAGGTAACGTGCTTTCATTTGGATCAACTGTTTATGGGTTTGCTGCAGGCTGGACAACATATGCCGCTGATTATACCGTCTATATGCCAAGGAAAACGAATAAGTATAAAATCTTCTTCTCACTTGTAGTCGGTTTAGCAACACCGTTATTTTTTACTATGATTCTTGGTGCTGCTGTGGCAATGGCCGCTGTCGGTGATCCAGCCTGGAAGACGTATTATGATGAAAATTCGATAGGTGGTTTAACGTTTGCTGTTCTTGTTCCCAACTCTGTTCATGGATTCGGTCAGTTCTGTTGTGTGTTATTATCTTTGTCTACTATCGCTAATAATGTTCCCAACATGTACACTATTGCTCTATCAGTGCAAGCCACATGGGAACCTCTTGCAAAAGTCCCAAGAGTTATTTGGACTTTATTAGGTAATGCAGCCGCACTGGGTATTGCCATTCCTGCCTGCTACTATTTTTCTACCTTCATGAATTATTTTATGGATTCTATCGGATATTATTTGGCTATCTATATTGCCATCGCATGTTCAGAGCATTTTATCTACAGGCGTTCCTTCAGTGCTTACAATGTTGATGATTGGGATAACTGGGAACGTCTACCTATCGGTATCGCGGGTACTGCTGCCTTGATTGTGGGTGCCTTCGGTGTTGCATTGGGTATGTGTCAAACTTATTGGGTTGGCGAAATTGGGCGCTTAATTGGTGATTATGGAGGTGACATTGGGTTTGAGTTGGGGTTAAGTTGGGCGTTTATTGTTTACAACATTGCTAGACCATTGGAGCTTAAGTACTTTGGTCGCTAAGTAAAGCTAACTGATAGAGTTCGTTATTTTAGTATTCGTAATGTAACATAATTGACTCTAGTATGCAAATCATTAGGTAATAGCATGTAAATTACTGGAATTATTACGACCTCGTTCGCTTCAGTTTACAACGTAATTCCGATAAGTATGTCACGTGACCATGGTTCTAATAGTTTCTTTTTGCCGTCATTGAATACTTTATGAGACGTTGCATTATTTCTGTTTAGTCGATTATATGTCATTTCTAGTCTGGCGCAAGCGTAATCTATGCAGATGCCATGGCTGTAGTCATTTTCTTACTCAGGTGATTTGTAAACCAGACAAATATATAACACGGTAACCAAATTGTTTGTTATAAGACAGGCTTGATATTTGAAATGGAGGGTGCTTCGAAAAATACCTAAAGGATCGAAGAAAAATATGCCTCAAAAGTTAGCCATGTCAATGGCTGATACACGAGATGCGGGCCGTGAGCTTAAGGATCTCGAATCTGGAGTTCTTGACACGAAGTCTTCTGCCGCTAATGTATACTATGAGGATGTAGAGTCGCATGTAACTAACGAATTTGTGGATGATAAGCTAGGATCGAACGGAACGCACAAATCAGTTTATAATAAACCATCCTTTTTCAATAGGATTGCGGCAGCTTTGAATGCGGAGACGAAGGGTATTGAACCAGTTACAGAGGACGAAAAAACTGATAATTCGATACTCAATGCCGCCACTATATGGTTTTCAGCAAATATGGTCATTGTAGCCTACTCCGTAGGTGCCTTGGGCCCCCTGGTATTTAGTCTAAATTTCGGCCAAAGCGTTTTAATTATCATTTTTTTCAATATTATGGGTTTGATACCTGTCGCATTATTTTCACTTTTCGGGGTACAACTAGGTTTGAGACAGATGATTCTATCCAGATATTTGGCTGGTAATATCACAGCAAGATTTTTCTCTCTTGTTAACGTTATTGCTTGCATCGGTTGGTGTGTTTTAAATATTTCGGTTTCCGCTCAACTGCTGAATATGGTGAATGAAGGTTCTGGTCATGTCTGTCCTCTTTGGGCTGGTTGTTTGATTATTGCTGGTGGTACCGTGCTTGTGACTTTTTTTGGTTATAGTGTCATTCATGCATACGAAAAATGGTCCTGGGTGCCCAACTTTGCTGCCTTTTTAGTCATTATTGCTCAACTATCGAGATCAGGAAAGTTTAAAGGAGGGGAATGGGTAGGAGGCGCAACTACTGCAGGTGGCGTTCTTTCTTTCGGTTCTGCCGTTTTTGGATCTGCTGCAGGTTGGGCAACATATGCAGCTGATTACACCGTTTATATGCCAAAGAACACGAGCAAATACAAGATTTTCTTTTCTGTAGCAGCCGGTCTAGCGTTCCCCTTATTTTTCACTATGATTCTTGGTGCTGCTTGTGGTATGGCTGCTCTTAATGATCCAACCTGGAAGGCATATTATGATAAAAATGCTATGGGTGGCGTTATATATGCTATTTTGGTCCCTAACTCTCTAAACGGGTTTGGTCAATTCTGTTGTGTTCTTCTGGCTCTTTCAACAGTCGCTAATAATGTCCCTGGAATGTATACTGTTGCTTTATCCGCCCAGGCTTTGTGGGCACCTTTGGCTAAAATCCCGAGAGTAGTCTGGACAATGGCTGCCAATGCTGCAACTTTAGGTATTTCCATTCCTGCTACCTATTACTTTGACGGTTTTATGGAAAATTTCATGGATTCTATCGGATATTATTTGGCTATCTATATTGCCATCGCATGTTCAGAGCATTTTATCTACAGGCGTTCCTTCAGTGCTTACAATGTTGATGATTGGGATAACTGGGAACGTCTACCTATCGGTATCGCGGGTACTGCTGCCTTGATTGTGGGTGCCTTCGGTGTTGCATTGGGTATGTGTCAAACTTACTGGGTTGGCGAGATCAGTCGTTTGATCGGAGAGTATGGTGGTGATATCGGGTTCGAGTTAGGCGGAAGTTGGGCATTCATCATCTACAACATTGTAAGACCTTTAGAACTCAAATATTTCGGTCGGTAACTGGACTTAATTAATGAAAATTTTTACTTTTAATCCCAATCGCTAAAATGATTGGTTTTAATGGGTAAATTTTCGACATTCAATAGATAGCATATAATTCAAAAAGGATGAAAAAACGATTATAATGGGATATATATATAAGTTTAACAATATCAACTTCCTTCCCATTTTTTGAAAAGAAGAGATGTGTTTACTCCTCCAAATCCGAAACTGTTGCATAATGCGTACTTTGGATTAGCTCCTTCTATAGGTTTATCTCTTATGAAATGCAGTTTATCTGTCTCTTTATTTTCTAAAGGCAATACATTGTTAAGGTTTAACGTATGCGGTAGTTTATCATCCCTCAGGGAACAAATTGTGAATACACTTTCTACAGCACCAGCTGCACCTAAAAGGTGGCCCATCGCACCTTTGTTACTTGATATGTACAATGGCTTGTTTTTGGACCTTCCTGGTAAAAGTGCTGACGTAACTGCTAAACACTCCGCTTTATCGCCTAGTAAAGTTGATGTAGCGTGAGCATTGACGTAGTCAACATCAGTTGGTTCTAATCTAGCCATTTTAAGAGCCATTTCTATGGCTCTTTTGGCACCATTTCCGTCAGCAGGAGGAGAGGTGATATGGCAGGCATCACTGCTTAAACCATAGCCCACGAGTTCAGAAATTATATTTGCATTTCTCTTTTGAGCATGTTGTAAGGATTCCATAACAATCATTCCGCACCCTTCACCAAGTACGAACCCGGAACGCTGTGTATCAAAAGGCCTGGAAATTCCGTTAGTGGTAATAGACTTCGCCCTGATAAACCCTGCTAGACTTAGCGGATGCAAACTCGTCTCACTTGCACCAGCAACGCAGATGTCTTGCATACCTAATCGGATGAAATTGAATGCATCGCCAATGGAATTATTACCTGTTGCGCACGCTGTGGAAACACTATGGGATAACCCTCTAAGGTTAAACTTAATGGAAACATTACCAGCTGCCATATTTGTAAGAATCTTAGGGACAAAATATGGATTTACTTTTTTATTTTCATTATGAAACTGAAGAGAAGTCTGGTATATGTCTTGAATAGATCCTATACCAGAACCTATTAGGCAGCCAAAATAATCCAAATCACATAAGGATGTATTGATGGTTATGTCATTTGGATTTAAGAGACCAGCATTATGAAGTGCTTCATAAGTTGTACGCACCGCTAATTTGATAAAGTTTGAGGTTCTTCTCTCATCCTGGCTAGTGAACAGCAGTTTATAAGTGGCTGAGTTTTCGTCATGAAAATCCTCTGGAATCTTCCCCACTGTTATCGTCGATGGAATACTTTTCTCTTTTGGTTTATAGTCCTTTTCATAGTTGGATAAAGACGTGATCGGTATGAGTCCATTTTTGGAAGAGAGCAGATTCCTCCATGACTCATTTAATGATTTCCCCAACGGTGTTACACAGCCCAACCCTGTAATAACAACTCTTCTTGACATTTCTTCCCTAGTAACCAGATATGGGTCCTTGTGGTATTGTCACTTACAAGTTGCTAATAGCCTGATAACGTTTAATGATCTCACTTCCTTTTTTTACCCTTTTATTTTTTCGAGCATGAGACAGAGTCAAAAATAATAGCACACTACATGTTTTAAAAAAATATATCTATCTACGTATTAATTTAATCAATAAGAAGTGATTTTATAAAGGTGTCGTTTTTAGCATCATTACTTGTTTTTGTGGCGAATATAGAATTGGGCTGGATCTGAGAATTATTAATAATATGGTTAGTTTAAAAGGTTACCATTTCAAAAGATCGTCCTTAGCATACAAGTAGTCATCAAATATAAATTCAACTTCATCCGTTTCGGCATCGTAACCGCCAACTCTGATGGATTCATGGTTCTTAACAATGATGTCACAACCTTTTTCCTTTAGGAAGTCTAAATCGAAAGTAGTGGCAATACCAATGATCTTACAACCGGCGGCCTTACCGGCGGCAATACCTGCTGGGGCGTCTTCAAAAACTACCACCTTGGATTTGGAAGGATCTTGTTCATTGATTGGATATCCTAGGCCATTTCTACCTTTCAAATATGGTTCTGGATGAGGTTTACCTTGTTTGACATCATTAGCGGTAATGAAATACTTTGGTCTCCTGATTCCTAGATGTTCAAACCATTTTTGAGCCATATCACGGGTACCAGAAGTTGCCACAGCCCATTTTTCTTTTGGTAGAGCGTTCAAAGCATTGCACAGCTTGACTGCACCTGGAACTTCAATGGACTTTTCACCGTACTTGACCGGAATTTCAGCTTCTAGTTTGTTAACATACTCTTCATTGGCAAAGTCCGGAGCAAACTTAGCAATGGCATCGTAAGTTCTCCAGCCATGTGAGACTTGGATAACATGCTCGGCATCGAAATAAGGCTTGTCCTTACCGAAGTCCCTCCAGAATGCAGCGATGGCTGGTTGAGAGATGATGATGGTACCGTCGACGTCGAACAAAGCGGCGTTAACTTTTAAAGATAAAGGTTTAGTAGTCAATCCCATTTTAAATATTGTTTTTATTATTTTCTTATATTTTCTGCTGTTGTAATAAACACTAGCTTGGTGTACTCTGAAAATGAAAAAGACAAAAACAGACTGAATTAGAGGAACCTTGGGCTATGTTAATTGTGTTCTTCTAGATTGTATGATTAACCTTATATATATATATATTTATGAAAATGACTACATCAAAAGAAACGAACATACCAAAAGAAAAAGAAACGACTTGGCTTCTTATTATTCCTACTTTACGTCACGTGGGAGCCCGTTTAGGGGGAGGGGCAGGCATATAGTTTTTCCGAGCGTAGTTTCTTTTAGCATCCGAAAAGTCCTCAGTTGGCGGCTTACTCGGAAACGCCGCGGATTGTGGGGCACAGAGGATAGCGCAGACGGAACACGGCAGAGAGAACAATTTTACTTGTCGCTAAAGACGAAACCAGAGATGAGAGTTTCGGATAGGGACAAAATGCCCGCTTTCGTCCAGGGTAAGGTGCCAAAATTATCTGTGAAAGCCAAGAGCCAAAGGGTAGGGCCAAATACGTATGCTACGGCGATACCTGGAGAGGGGGTATAATACTAACCATTTTTCAAGTAGGCATTAGGATTTGGACGCTGATGAACGTTACTAATTGTTAAAGTTGTTCACTGTTTTTCTTGTTCTTTGCTCCTTTACGAGAAGGGAAAGTTATATCTCGAGAGGAAATGAACGATTGAGTTTACTATCCTTTCACGCAGTATTAGTCAACCTCCTTAGGCTACGCCAATGGTATGAAATCATACGAAAATGGCTGGGGACAGCGATTTATTCTGGCGATTTATTTTATTACCCGGACCCTTCCAGCCGAGGTAAGAAAACCTAATGCAGCCATAGCTGGTGGAAGGGCCTGATAATACTGAACGGGAGAAGCTTGAACGGTACCTGTTCAAATGTGTCCTTTCAGGATGCGTTACCTTCAAAAGTGTAAATAATTTCTTGCAAATTGAATCTGATTTCTTACTACTAGAATTGTCCTTGCAGCAAGCATAAGCAGTTACAATGGCAGACTATTCTTCCCTTACTGTCGTTCAATTAAAAGATTTACTGACCAAGAGAAATCTATCTGTAGGCGGGTTGAAGAATGAACTGGTCCACAGACTGATAAAGGATGATGAAGAATCAAAGGGCGAGAGTGAAGAGCCCCCTCAGGAGCAAAAGCAAGCACAGGAGTCAGAATCTGCAACTATGGAAGAACCAACCTCCCAGGATAATACTGAAAAGGAAGTTCCAAGTGAACCTAAGGAAACAGCCGTTCCAAAGGAGGAAGATAAGGACGTCCAAAAGCCCTCCGATGGAGATTCTACTACTGTTTCAGAAACTAAGCAAGCTGCTGCTGCTGCTTCCGCTTTATCACAAGAAGAAATTAAGGCCAAGGCGTTGGATCTTTTAACTAAGAAATTGCATCGTGCCAACAAATTTGGCCAAGATCAAGCGGATATCGACTCCCTACAGAGACAAATAAACCGTGTGGAGAAATTTGGTGTTGACTTGAATAGTAAGCTGGCCGAAGAACTAGGTCTTGTCAGTAGGAAAAAGGAACCTGAAAGTAGCAATGCCGGTAAACTGAAAAATAGAAACAAAAGTGTAAACAGCCGTTCCAGAGTCAGTAAAAACAGAAGAGGTAATAACCGCTCTGGTTACAGAAGATGATAAGTTAAGCCATTTTATGGAGATTTTTTTCATTCATGTTCTGTTTCTTCCCCAGTTTTAAACGACCGTAGTAGTTTGTATATGAAGGTGCAAAAATTGTTGCATATGTAAACATGTGTAGATTATTTTAAATAAATCTGTGTTATTATAACCAAAGTGTCGGAGGCTCATTGCATTACATACACAGCGACCATCGTCGTTGTAATATGCTAGTCAAAAAATGAGCAACGGAGTTCACAAACTAAACTTTTTTTGTGAAAGTCTCAATGTTTATAAAGGGATAATAAGCTATGATAAATAGTCTATAGTAATGCAGGTGGCGCCTGATGCAGAGGCGCCTATTTATTTTGAAATAGTACTGAATGGTTCGGAAACCGTGGAATTTTCAATCTGCAATGAAATCGCGCTCAGCATCTTTAATCCGTCACCATCGTATGTATTTGGCGCCTCTCTTAAAGGCAATGTAATAATAGTATTATTCGTCGACGTGATAGATGTCGTCACTCGAGACTCTCTTTTATCGGGACTGCTTGCATCTTTCGTTGAAGAATGCACGCTCAAGGCGTCAGGTGTGGAGTTTGGCGTCATTGAAATCGGTTGTTTGTTAATACAAACCAGCGGGTATTGATGGAGCGTCATGTGATAGATAATTTCGTTGATAGGAGCCAGAGATGCATCGAATCCATAATCTTTCACAAGAGATCCTAATATGAGATTCAGCACTCTCACTTGAATTTTTTCTTGTGGCAGATCAGCGAATAGTCTGCGAGTAGCAGGCATAAATAGCCTTTGCGATAGTATAGTCAAAAAATCGATTGATGATAACCGTTCAGTAAGATATTGCTTTGTGGAAGATGGTAAATGTGAAAAGCTGCTTTCTACTACAAAGGAGAGGGAAGCCATTAAGGAATGTTTGCCCAGTGTTTCTAAATTTGCGAAAGAATCCAGGTATTTTTCATCCTTAGAAATATCTAAGCATGTTCTTGAGTTATGTATCTTTGACAGGATGAGTTTTCTTAAATTGTTAGATATCACGACTTTGCTTTGGCACCCTGTCTTTTCTGTTAAATTTGGCCTAATGAATTTATCTCTTTGAATTTGTTCGGGTAATGGAATAGCATTATTCACAATATCAATAATTATTGATTTGGCAATGAAGTCGTATTCTTGGTCACTTTCTGGTGGCTGAGCTTCCATATGAAACTTTTGTATTGTTTCATCCGCGCCAGGTGCACATAGCGCTGTTGGATCATGAAGAAG
The DNA here is from genome assembly GCF_002079055.1 of Saccharomyces paradoxus. Classification (NCBI taxonomy): domain Eukaryota; kingdom Fungi; phylum Ascomycota; class Saccharomycetes; order Saccharomycetales; family Saccharomycetaceae; genus Saccharomyces; species Saccharomyces paradoxus. The sequence goes on from NC_047491.1 coordinate 280,127, forward strand.
CGACGCATTCTTCTTCAGTAAAGAGCGAACGTGAGTGGGTACAGGTGGAAGAGCGCGGCCATTCGAATAGGACAGCAATTTTGGTGATGTTATAGTATTAAGAGAAGGAGGAAGCCGCTCACTAGGTTCTTCTTTTACACTGGCTTCCTCATCAGAGCTCGATGCGTTAGAAGCTGAACAAGATCCCATGTTACTTGAGCTAGGGGGAGACAAAGGAATTTTTTGAACTTTTCCACTAGCAATTTTTTTCTTCGAGTCTAATAATTTCTTTTTGGAACGTTTCCTGTTTCTTCGCACCGATTGAACAGCAGCAGTAACCAGTTTTTCAAATTCTGCCGAAAATGTCTCAGGATACTCGAATTCGTTTCTTAGGATGGTGGCTATTTGTTTTATATTATCGTCTTGCTCACTTGCTTTGTGCTGACTCAAGTCAAATGAATCAATGAGTTCTAGTCTTCTGCTAGAAAACTTTTTCCATTTCTTTTCATCACTAAAGTTTAACTGAGCTCTGATCTTATGTGTGGTACCATAACCAGCATATTTCCCTGCTTTATGGTCGCCTTCCAATTGAACTTTGGAGCTCCCTGTATCGTTAATCATCTTGTAGTTTTTGCTATAACTCTAACTGTCTTATCTGAAATTTTTTCTTGTGGAGATGTGTGAGTATTTTTAAAGCTATATACAGCTGGAGGAATAGGGAAAGCAAGAACGCAAAATAGAACAAGAGCACCTGATCCGATTTGTGGCATCGATATAATGTATATATATATGTATATGTATATGTATGCGGCAGCTAAAAGATGACGAGTACTTTTTTAACGGGCACGTTATTTCTACAGAAAGCTTCTTCCTCCAAACACCTAGAAAAAAGAAAAGGGAGAACAAAGTGATTAATTTTGCCTCTCGAGTTCACTATGAAGTGGCACTATTTGTCACATTTTATTTTTCTTCATCCCGCGCTTGGCTTTCATAAGAAAAGTATGTAGGAGACCTGAGCTAGGAGTGCGAGGTAAGAGGCGTGTCAAAAAAAAACGCCTTTTGCTTTTTAGAAGAGCGGCAACAATTGCCGAACAGGTGGAATTTCTCGACAAGAGGCGGGGTAAACATTGGTTACCCGTTTTCATGTTCCTTAATATTCTGAATGATTTCCAAGATGACTAAGGTAATTTTTTCCCATGCGGTCGTGCCTTTTGCCTCGCCTGCACTTCACGGCACTAATGGGCGATGCTATGATTATGTTCGGGATTAGCTCGATTCAATCATTCGGGCACCAGACGTGGGCCAGAAATGGCACTGGTTTATTTAGTCACCAGGAGAACAAAAAAGAGTCGACTCAGTCGTAGAAATTCTCGTTGACTCGTTTTTGCGACTAGAGAAAGGCATTCCAGCCGAAATTCCTTATACAGAAATAGTTACTGCCTTTAGTTGGAGTACAACAGGATAAAAGTCGTTAGATACTGCAGTAACGATGAGTTTAAATTTTTTAAGTACGCATGTTTATATATGAAAAAATATACATTGAGATTACGAATATATATACTTGTCAGAGAGCCCCGGAGGATTTAGTGGTCAATTCATGCCCTACTTCTTTACTCCATTTTCTTTAAACTGGTCTTCAGTGACACCAGTACCCATAGCAGCTGTTGCGCTAACACCACCTTGAGCTAACTTCAATAACCCATCAATGTACTCTGCACCGGACCATTTTTGATGTTTCAATACATCAACACCATCGTCCATTTCTCTCTGCTGAACATTCTGGGCGTAGGCTTTCATCCCATCCTTGGCAAAATCACGAGAGAAGTTATGGACAGCCAAAGCATTAGTGTGCAAACCGGCTAATGTAATGAATTGCCAAATGTAACCTAGGTCACCCAGTCTTTGAATGAAGGTATGTTGTTCATCAACAGACATGGCCTTTGGCCAGTTAAAGGATGGAGACAAATTATAAGCTAGCCATTGATCAGGGAATTTCTCTTTAACACCTTCAGCGAACTCCTTGGCCTGCTGGAAATCTGGATAGTTAGATTCCATCCATACCAAATCAGCATATGGAGCGAATGCACGAGCTCTCATGACAGAACATTGTGTCCCACCTCTGTAACGGTACAATCCTTCCCTTACGCGTGGTAGTTCCCAGTCAAAGAAGATTTCGTGGCCAAGAATCTCTTTAGCGAGCTTTTTGGCTTGCCTATGGGATGTTTCAGTCAATGGACCCACTTTAGAGGTGAATTTTTTGATCAATTCTTGCTTATTTGGTAAGGCAGATCTTTCAATCTCATCAATTACGGCTTCATGGAATAACTTCAGTCCGGCGTCTCTGCACCATTTTTGTTCAATGTCAGCTAGTTCTTGTCCCGATGCACCACTCATTATCGCGTTATTCAAAACTTCGGCAAATGGCTCAATATTTGGGTTGGTGGCACCGACAATAAAATAATGATCTCTAGTATCGATTGTTGAGCTAATCAAAGTGGCCGCTTCTGAATCAGTTCTAGCAACGACAATCAAATCTGAGTGCATGATGTCGGCACACATTCTAATAGTCACCAATCTGTTGATATGTTCCTGTACGGGTATAACACATCTTCCTGCCATATGTCCACATTTCTTATTTGTGGATGTCTGATCTTCCATGTGGATCCCTGCAGCACCACGTTCAATAAACATCTTGGTCAATTTGAAGACTGCGGTCAAACCACCATGGCCCGCGTCTGCGTCAGCTACAATTGGCGTTAGATAGTCAATTGGGGCTCCCATCTCATCAAGTTCTTCCTGAGATTTAGCCTTTGAACGGGCTTCTAGTTGTTTCCTGTCATGAAACAATTGAGCCTTGAACAAATGTTCCACTTTGTTTGGAACAGTGTCCATTGGATAATCAGCTAGGTCTGGGCCAGGTTCATTTGAGGTGGAAGCGGTTGATGAACACTGCCAACCAGAAATATAGATGGTGTCTAAGTATTTCGCCATTTGAGAAATCTGGACAGGATCTAGGGCACCGAAAGTTTTAGAGACTGTACCCTCATTGTGATGCTTTTCCAATACCTTAAATAATTTTCTGGCCATAACTGAAGATGGGTATTCAATTGGCGGGAATGTCCCACGTCTAGCAGCTATATCTCTGGCCGAGTAACCTCTTTTGGTCTTACTCCAACGTGAGTCAGACCACCATTTGTCGATATCGGCAGCATCTGCATCCAATTTTGCTTGCAATACTGCGAAATCGTTCTTCGTATTTCCAACGGGGATAGGCATTTTTTTCGTTGACTTTTTTGTTATGTTATACTAGAGTTTTTCTCTCAATTGTTATATATCTGTGTGTAAAAAGGAAAAGAAAACAAGAAGAAGTTAGCAAGGGAAGAGGAATTACAAGAATTTTGCTAGTAAAGTAGCTCCTTTATATAATAAAGAAACGTTTCGTGAATTACGGTGCCCTGGTAAAGGGCGGACTTGGGCTGACTGCTATGATTTTCTCATTTGCACCAATATTGAGTCACATACTGGAATGTTAGTCCGGACTATGGATATTTTCTTCTGTAAAGGGTAGTGTAACATGACGTTAAGTGTTAGTTTTGTGGTGATTGGCTTCAATTTTGATCATCTCGGATGAAATGAGAAAATGACGAAGTCTGATAAGCGACCTCTCGGATGAATGGAAATCTGGGGCAAAAGGGAAGCCGCTCCTTTTCATCGGACAACAAGTAGCAAAAGCCGGATTCAACCATCCGGGTTAGCTGATGCCAGCCTATTTAGTAAATGTATTTTAAATTTGTGTCATCTCAGACATATTACTGACACTTGAAAAAAATTTCAATAACGATGCAAATTTCTAATGAGAAATTCATACATTTTGTTTCTTAACCCTATCATGTTAGCTATATTACTTTCTTTTGCTCGCAACTATACTACGCTATATTGCGCTCTTATTTTTTTTACATTTTGTTGCTAAGAAAAAATCCCAGTGCTGAATGAAACCAAGAAGACATAAATAACAAAGGCCGCGTTTGATAACATGGATTGGTAGCACTTTCTGGGACCCATTTTTTTTGATAGATAACAATATTATACGTAAAAATACTATACTAAAAGTCCTCTCATGGACTAGCAACCCAAAACACAATCGCCATAAGGTCATAAATAATTTTGCCACTTTGTACATGTTTACATTCAATGCTCTTGTAGAACTCTCAACCCCCGCTTCAGCTTCTACCAGATTTGATATCGGTTGGAGTTTATTTCTTGATATAATAATTCATATAACCTTTTAATGGGTATATAAAATATCATCTTGTAATAAGAATAAAGCTATTAGTTGTTAACGAACAAAGTTTATTTACCATTCCAACACCGCAAATAATAAGGAAAATCTATCTCCGAAATATCCCTAAATTCCGTTTGTCAATTTCTTCCAACTGTTAGAAAAATCAACCTAGAATGTAATGAAGATGAGCACAATATATTTTCTGAAAATAAGCTAAATCGTACCGAGTAAGAAAAATCTCCACCACTCCTTGATAACTAATGAAGTCGCGTTTAAAGAAACAGTCCTAGTTAAGACGCTGATGCTGTTCAAACCCGTAAGAATGTATAAACGGATCCTACTAGTTCCATCGTATATGTCATTCACTTTTGCATGTTCGAATAATAACCCATTTCAAGCTTTGCTATATCTGAGAACTTACCGCAGTGTAGCAGTCAGTTTATGAGCAACAACAAAAGATTCTTGACCTGATTGAGATGTTTAATAAAAAGCTAGATTAATTGCTCTTACAGACGCAGCATTTTCAAGGCATCTCTGCCTAAAATCTCGATTTATAATCAGAGAAAAAAAACGACACCAGCAGGATTTGAACCAGCGCGGGCAGAGCCCAACAGATTTCAAGTCTGTCGCCTTAACCACTCGGCCATAGTGCCTATAACTACACATCTGATCAAAGAGAAGTGTTATCAAAATAATGAATTTAACAAGAACATATTCACTCCACCTATCCATATCGTGATGAGATTTAGGTGACATTTGAGATAATTGTTGGGTTTCATTGTTGATAAAGGCTATAAAATATTAGGCATGCAGAATATCAAAAAGTTCTCCTCGTGGATATTGGTATCCATAAAGGGGAAGCAATAATTCTATGTAATATTATTAATATTTTCCTTCCATTTTATATATTGTTACTCATTACCCTTTACATTATCAATCCTTGCATTTCAGCTTCCATTAAATCTAATGACTGTTTCTCGATCATTATGTCATCTTCTTACACCGCATGTGATAATATACCACTAAATAGATGATAATTAATTCTTATTCCAACACGTGATGCGTGAAATTAGAATTTCATTCCAACATAAACAAATCATGCTTCAACCATAAGAAAATCGTACTCAATTACCATGGTGTAATAGCTTAAATTCCATCAGCGAAGCTTAAACAGATTCCTGAAAGTTAAATCTGCAATGTCTGTTTCGGAAAATTGGTTTAATCCTGATTTTACGCCACAAAGAGCTACGTTAAGAGGCCACGTGACGAGTGTTATTACGTGCTTGCAATTTGAAGACAATTATGTCATTACAGGGGCAGATGATAAAATGATCAGAGTCTATGACTCGATAAATAAAAAATTTCTTCTACAACTATCAGGCCACGATGGTGGGGTTTGGGCTTTGAAGTATGCCCATGGTGGTATCTTAGCCAGTGGTTCTACCGATAGAACAGTACGGGTTTGGGATATTAAGAAAGGCTGTTGTACCCATGTGTTTAAAGGTCATAACTCCACGGTGAGGTGCCTCGATATAGTGGAATATAAAAATATCAAGTATATTGTTACTGGTTCGAGAGATAATACTTTACACGTCTGGAAATTGCCCAAGGAATCCTCTGCTACTGATCATGGGGATGAGCATGATTATCCATTAGTCTTTCACACTCCCGAGGAGAATCCATATTTTGTAGGTGTTCTAAGAGGACATATGGCCCCTGTAAGAACTGTTTCAGGCCACGGTAATATTGTCATTAGTGGCTCTTATGATGGCACACTCATCGTGTGGGATATCGCGCAAATGAAATGTCTACGTATCTTAAGAGGGCACAAAGACCGTGTTTATTCAGCTATCTATGACCATCAAAGGAAAAGGTGCATTTCCGCCAGCATGGATACTACCATTAGAATTTGGGATTTGAAAGACATTCGGAATAATGAAGAACGTTCTCACGTAGCAAACTCCGCATCACCATACACCGAGGTACTTGATGCCATGTACGTTTTGCATGGTCACACAGCCCTAGTCGGTTTATTAACATTATCCGATAGATTTTTAGTCAGTGCCGCTGCAGACGGTTCAATAAGATGTTGGGATGCAAACACTTACCTTCTAAAATTTTCCTTCAATAACACAGAATTAAATACGACTACTGCATTGCACGCTTCTGATGAGGTGTTAGTAAGTGGGTCTGAAGGTCTGCTCAATATTTACAATTTAAGTAGTGGGCTATTGGTTCATTCAGATACATTGAGTGGTGCTGATCAAGTTTGGGATGTTAATTTTAGAGACAATACACTTGCTGCAGCAGTTCAACGAGATGGGCAGAGTTTTTTGGAAATCTTGGACTTTTGTTGAAAATTTACCCTAAGAATTATGCAGAAGTTCCTTGTCATAATTTAACACTGATTTATTACTTTCTCGGTGCAAACAAATACAAAAGCTCAGAAACCACGTTAATTATTTATCCGTCAGTGATTAATTGAATACATCAACGTTAATTACGTGCGTATTATATACTATTAATTGCGTTAATAGAACTAAAATGGAGAACAAAACAACTCTGTTTAATTATTTTCCGTCTGTTTCAAATTTAGTGCGAGATGTCACATTTTAATGCAGTTGGTCACACTCTCTGCCAAAATATGTACAACGGGCGCTTGTTTTTAACATAGCGGCGTATCTCGCACTTTACTCAGAACTGTGGCTGCGTAGTATTATCCATTCACTCCGGTTCCTTCAACTACGGAGGACATGAGTTCTACTAACAAATGACATAATCTACCAAGAGTTCACACATATATATATATATAAACAATTTCCGAACGTATTTTACTGAGGTACCATATGCCGGTACGCAATTTCGACTGAAATTATCGAGTCGAAAGTTATGCACTTCGTTTAAAACATCCACTGATGAGGATTGCAATATCACGATTTTATTGTAACTCTTGCATTTTTACTCAATTCATTAAATTGACAGCAATAGAATAAGCGTTCATCATAAGTGGCTTATACATATGCCATCAACACAGAAGCCAGACCAGAGATCCAACGTTTCCGATATGCACGCAGTCGAATGTTGGTCTAAACTCCGCATTATGAAAACGTGTTGTCATTTCTTTTTTTTTTTGGTGATATAATCTCGAGATGACTGTTTTATTTTTTTACCCCAGATTCAGGGGCCGAAGGAACGGAAGCGGTGTGGCGAGATTGCGAATGTGCTAAGAAAATACTCATGCTCGAGGCAACCAGCACAATGTAGGCGGCTCACGGCAATTGGCTTCCATAAAATGTGTATCCTGTGCTCAGGGGCATTGAAAGTTACCGTATAATGGATGAAATATAGAATGAAAGGGGCGACGTTCTTAAGGGGTATTGCTGGGTGAAAAAATGTAGGTGTCTTTGCTTTACTTGATTGTGTGTGTATATAAAGGCAAGAGGCTTTCTCGCACGCATTTAAATTTTTCCTTTTCTCAAGTTCATATTTCTTTGCTAAAACATTCAATAGGAGGACAAGCTCTGCGTTATATTTTAACAATCGCCTACAGAACATATAATATAAATATCAACAGTTTTTTCCCCACTCTAAATGACAAAAAAAGACAAGAAGGAAGTAAAAGTGCAAACAGTTACCACGGAGGATGGTGAAACCGTTAAGGTTTTTGAAGATCTGCAGGGTTTTGAAACATTCATTGCCAATGAGACTGAAGATGATGATTTTGATCATTTGCACTGTAAGCTGAACTACTACCCACCATTTGTGCTACACGAGTCGCATGAGGATCCTGAAAAAATTAGTGATTCTGCAAATTCTCATTCCAAGAAGTTCGTGCGTCACCTGCACCAGCATATTGAAAAACATCTTTTGAAAGATATTAAGCAAGCCGTTAGGAAACCTGAGCTTAAATTTCATGAAAAATCGAAGGAAGAAACTTTTGACAAGATCACCTGGCATTACGGCGAGGAAACGGAGTATCATAATAGACCTTTCAAGATAGACGTTAAAGTAGTTTGCACGCATGAGGATGCCATGGTGTTCGTCGATTACAAAACACATCCTGTAGCCGCAAATTAAAAGTAATGGCGTAAAGAATGCCTTAATACTGAATCCTACCTCCACCCCTAAGTAGTTTATGTACCTTTTAATGATTTACGATTAACCAACTTTCCAAGCTCTTCTTTATTTGAATCCTGAAACGAGGCCTGAAAGAAGGCGCCATAAATTGGTATCATCGCTGCCTCGCGGTGCCTGAAAATGTCTTCTTAAATTACTATTCAAGTGGTGATTGTATCGATGTTTCTGATCGAGAACTGTTACCCGAACTTTCCACTCGAGTGTATATTTCCGGGTGACAAATTTAATGCATGAACATTAATTTTTTACTTTCTCTTTCTTCTCAAAATTTCCGAAAAGCATATCAAAACGTTTACTACAGCAAAGGCCTTCCTAGGGTTTTCGATAGCGATTTGAACAGTAAACTAAACTACTACTGTTGTCACTTTTACAATAATCCTAAAAAACTAATATAAAGTGCAAAAAGACCCAATTAAGTACCCCACAATAATCCAGTCATAATGATGAATCCTCACGTTCAAGAAAATTTGCAAGCCATCCATAACGCCCTAAGCAATTTCGATACGTCATTTTTATCGGAAGATGAAGAAGATTACTGTCCTCTTTGTATTGAGCCAATGGATATTACTGATAAAAATTTTTTTCCCTGTCCCTGTGGTTACCAAATTTGTCAGTTTTGCTACAACAATATCAGGCAAAATCCAGAACTAAATGGGCGTTGCCCAGCATGTCGTCGTAAATATGATGACGAAAACGTTAGATACGTCACATTATCTCCGGAGGAGTTAAAAATGGAGAGGGCCAAGCTCGCTAGGAAGGAAAAAGAAAGAAAGCATAGAGAAAAAGAACGTAAGGAGAATGAATATACGAACAGAAAGCATTTATCAGGTACTAGAGTTATTCAAAAGAATCTAGTGTATGTTGTCGGCATCAATCCTCCTGTTCCGTACGAGGAAGTTGCGCCCACCCTGAAATCTGAAAAATATTTTGGCCAATATGGTAAGATAAATAAGATTGTGGTTAATAGAAAGACACCTCATTCTAACAACGCGGCCGGCGAGCATTATCACCACCATTCACCAGGCTACGGTGTCTACATAACCTTCGGATCCAAGGATGATGCTGCAAGATGTATAGCCCAGGTAGACGGGACATACATGGATGGCCGCCTGATCAAGGCTGCGTACGGTACCACTAAATACTGTTCCTCTTATTTAAGAGGATTGCCATGCCCAAACCCCAACTGTATGTTTTTGCATGAACCTGGTGAAGAAGCTGATTCTTTTAATAAAAGAGAACTCCACAACAAACAACAAGCGCAACAGCAAGGTGGTGGAACTGCATTCCCTAGAAGTGGCATACACAACAATATACCTACCAGTGCTACCGGTTCAAACAGTAATTTACTGAGTGAACATTTCACAAGCACACCTTCTCCGGCTGCAATGAGAGCTCAATTGCATCATGACAGCCATACGAGTGCTGGAACGCCAGTATTAACTCCTGCTCCGGTCCCTGCAGGTTCAAATCCTTGGGGTGTTACCCAGTCAGCGACACCTATAGCATCTATCAATCTCTCTAAAAACAGCAGCTCCATAAACTTGCCAACTTTAAATGATTCTTTGGGCCATCATACCACCACCACAACAGAAACCACTATCACAACTACGACAACCACCACAAATAGCAATGCCACAAGTCACTCACATGGTAGCAAGAAGAAGCACTCTCTTGCTGCAGAAGAGTACAAAGATCCTTATGATGCACTAGAAAATGCTGTTGACTTTCTGGATGCAAGACTACATTCTCTCTCAAGTTATCAAAAGCGCCCTATATCTATCAAATCCAATATCATTGATGAAGAGACTTATAAAAAATATCCATCTTTGTTTTCTTGGGACAAGATTGAGGCCTCCAGGAAGAGTGACAACATATTAGCCAACAAACTTGTGGAGATACTGGCTATAAAGCCAATAGACTATACTGCTTCTGTTGTTCAGTTCTTACAAAGTGTAAATGTTGGTGTAAATGACAATATTGCAATTACAGATAATACGAAAGCATCAACCCAACCAATAAGGCTGCAGACTGTCCCACAGCAAATTCAGCCACCATTAAATGTCAGTACCCCTCCACCAGGTATCTTTGGTCCACAACATAAAGTGCCTATGCAGCAACAACAAATGGGGGAGACGACCTCGAGAAACTCTTCTGATTTATTAAATCAACTAATTAACGGAAGAAAAATTATCGCCGGTAATTAAACTGGCTTTGATTATTTTTCTTGTTTGCATAACCGTAAAATTTATCTACTTTTATTTCTCATGAATCTATAATCTCTCAGTGTTTAAAAAGAAAAATACGAAAAAAATAATTAGCCTTTTTTTGGAGCGTTTTACGTGAAAACGTATGTAGCTGCTGGATGGTGCCATAGCACATACTACTTACAATACATTTACTCATACAACTTGTGAAAAACGTCATCGTTGCAAGAAATGACTAATTCATTGGGAATAACCGTCATAAAATTATCATAATGCACGAACCCATACGTCGCTATTTTTTTCACTTAAATCACATTTTTTTTTCAACGAATATCTTTCGTACTTGGCTGAAATTCTTATCCGAATGACTCAGTCTTCATCAAAAAACTGTGGTCGAATAGTGGAAAATACTGACTCTTTTATTTTTTTTTTCATATAAAGGGCCTCCGCATGTCTTGTTGTTCGCTATCCACTTCCATTAGGAACATTTCCTGGATAGTATTTTTCAGAGCCGTAGCATATTTAATACATATACCACTAAAGGCAAAAGAAAGAGAGATCAGAAGTTGAAAATAGGACATCATCGTTATGCCATCTGCTAGCTTACTCGTCTCAACGAAGAGACTTAATGCTTCCAGGTTTCAAAAATTTGTCTCTTCAATAAACAAATCCACTATAGCAGGATTTGCATCTATACCCTTGAGAGCTCCACCATCTGTTACATTCACGAGAAAGAAGGTTGGCTACTCAAAGAGATGCGTTTCATCTACTAATGGCTTTTCAGCTACTAGGTCCACTGTCATCCAACTATTGAACAATATCAGCACAAAGAGAGAAGTTGAACAATATTTGAAATATTTCACTTCCGTTTCACAACAACAATTTGCTGTGATCAAGGTTGGTGGTGCCATTATCAGCGACAATCTACACGAATTGGCTTCCTGCTTAGCATTTTTGTATCATGTTGGTCTATATCCAATAGTTCTACATGGTACCGGTCCTCAAGTTAATGGAAGGTTAGAAGCGCAAGGAATTGAACCGGACTACATTGATGGTATCAGAATTACTGATGAGCACACAATGGCCGTAGTTAGAAAATGTTTTCTGGAACAAAATCTTAAGCTGGTCACTGCATTAGAACAGTTGGGGGTCCGTGCTAGACCCATTACTTCAGGTGTCTTCACTGCTGACTATTTGGATAAGAATAAGTACAAACTAGTGGGCAACATTAAAAATGTTACAAAAGAGCCAATTGAAGCATCTATCAAAGCGGGTGCCTTACCAATCTTGACCTCTCTAGCCGAAACTGCTTCAGGCCAGATGTTGAATGTCAATGCCGATGTAGCTGCTGGTGAACTGGCCCGTGTTTTTGAACCTTTAAAAATCGTTTACCTAAATGAGAAAGGGGGTATTATCAATGGATCCACTGGGGAAAAAATCTCAATGATCAATTTAGATGAAGAATATGATGATTTGATGAAACAAAGTTGGGTCAAGTATGGTACCAAATTAAAAATTAGAGAAATCAAAGAACTATTGGACTACCTTCCACGTTCTTCTTCAGTCGCAATCATTAATGTTCAAGATCTACAAAAAGAACTGTTCACTGATTCTGGTGCAGGTACTATGATTAGGAGAGGCTACAAACTAGTGAAGAGATCTTCCATTGGTGAATTTCCATCTGCTGATGCTTTGAGAAAAGCTCTCCAAAGGGACACTGGCATTATTTCCGGCGAAGAATCTGTTGCTTCCTATTTAAGAGATTTGGAAAACTCCGATTTTGTCTCCTATGCCGATGAACCTCTTGAAGCAGTAGCCATTGTAAAAAAAGATACAAAAATCCCCACACTGGACAAATTTGTCTGTTCTGATGCAGCTTGGTTGAATAACGTCACCGATAATGTATTTAATGTTTTGCGTCGTGATTTCCCTGCTTTACAATGGGTAGTTAGTGAAGATGATGCTAACATTGCATGGCATTTTGACAAGTCTCAAGGTTCATATTTGAAAAACGGAAAAGTTTTTTTCTGGTACGGCATTAATGATATAAATACAATCTCCGAGTTGGTTGAAAATTTCGTGAAATCTTGTGATACTGCTTCTCCCCTAAACCCATTAGCAAGTAGCGGAGTATTTTCCAACGGCAAATCAGCTAGGTCGTATTCGACTAGGTCTACTCCCCGCCCGGAGGGAGCCAATACTAAACCAGGTCGTGTTGCGCTTATTGGTGCTAGGGGCTATACAGGTAAGAATTTAGTGTCTTTGATCAACGGCCATCCATATTTAGAGGTAACCCATGTTTCTTCTCGTGAATTGAAAGGTCAAAAGTTACAGGACTATACAAAATCCGAAATTATATATGAAAATTTGCAAGTACAGGATATTAGAAAATTGGAAGAGCAAAATGCTGTGGACTTTTGGGTTATGGCATTGCCCAACAAAGTTTGTGATCCTTTTGTTGAGACAATTCAAAGTGTTAATGGTAAATCCAAGATTATTGATCTATCTGCTGATCACAGGTTTGTATCAGAATCAGACTGGGCTTATGGCTTGCCAGAATTGAATAATAGAGCAAAAATTGCTGACGCTACCAAGATCGCTAATCCTGGTTGTTATGCCACTGGGTCGCAATTAAGTATTTCTCCGTTGACAAAGTATATCAGTGGTCTCCCAACTGTTTTTGGTGTTTCAGGATATTCTGGTGCCGGGACAAAGCCTTCTCCAAAAAACGATCCCAAATTTTTGAACAATAACTTGATTCCTTACGCTTTAAGTGATCATATCCACGAACGCGAAATCTCAGCTCGTATTGGACACAAAGTTGCGTTCATCCCCCATGTAGGTCAGTGGTTTCAGGGTATCTCTTTGACTGTCTCTATTCCTATAAAAAAAGGTTCCTTGTCTCTTGATGAAATTAGGCAATTATACAGAGATTTTTACAAAGACGAAAAGCTAGTCCACGTCATTAATGATATCCCGCTAGTTAAAGATATTGAAGGCACCCATGGTGTGGTTATTGGTGGTTTCAAACTGAATAACGCTGAAGATCGTGTAGTTGTCTGTGCAACTATCGATAACTTACTTAAAGGTGCAGCCACTCAATGTCTGCAAAATATTAATCTTGCTATGGGTTATGGAGAGTATGCTGGTATCCCCGAAAGTAAAATTATTGGTCTCTGATCACAGTGTACAGTAGATCTACAGAGATAGCAATATATATAAATGTATATACTCAGGAAAAGACGACGCACTACATGGGGTAGAGTGCCTCTCACTATTAATTTTGAATAGACATAGAAATAATTATTGATTTCACGATTTTTGATCTCCTTACAGCTAAAGTATAGTCTTTCCTTTTGGCACCGCGACATCACGGCAACAAAGAAGGATTGCCGTATTTGGATATCACAAAAGAGGGCGTTACCATAGAAATGTACTGATTGGCAGGATTACTCTTAAGGAGAATCTTTGATAGAAAGGAATTCCTTAGAGGAAAATCTCGTAACCAGGCCAATGCTGGCCTTTCTATGGCCTTTGTTTACTACCGTTGGTTATTTTACGGCCACTTCTGGGGAGAAATATTTCGTAGCCCTGGAACGATCTTGTTTACGCGTTTCATCCCATTAATATGGCACCCAGTCAACTTTAAAAAAGGAAAAACGCGTAAAATGTGGTCGGGTAAGGCCATCCCTTGTTACTTTAATTGCTTCTTTTTTAAAATTCTAAGCAAACGCGTCATTTTGATCCTCAGGACACAGAAATCCTTGCAGGATCTAAGTGGGTGTTGAATAGAGGACGCGTAAAAACGATATGGAAATTTTTTTCTCAAAGGTCAGAAATAATAAGTTGGCGTAGCTAGTTTCGTGTTCGATAGAAACCTCCAACAAAGTCCGCGGCTCACGATTTAGAATAACAAGTTTAGAGTCTATCCTGTTGCCTTAGTTCAGTTGGAAACATTGAATAGAAATTATATAAAGGAGCTGATATTTCATTGTTTGAAGATTTCTCTATCAAATTTAATCACATCTCCTCCTTTTCTATCCCCTTCAGAGCAGGAGAAACAATCACAAACGACACTTCCTTTGCTGATATATTAACATCATGTACGTTTATAAAAGAGACGGTCGTAAAGAACCTGTCCAATTTGATAAGATCACTGCTCGTATATCACGCTTATGCTATGGTTTAGACCCAAAACATATCGACGCCGTTAAGGTCACCCAACGTATCATTTCTGGTGTCTACGAAGGTGTCACAACAATCGAACTAGACAACTTAGCCGCAGAAACATGTGCGTACATGACCACTGTTCATCCAGATTACGCTACCTTAGCTGCTAGGATCGCCATTTCTAATTTACATAAACAAACTACGAAACAATTTTCTAAAGTTGTCGAAGATCTTTATAGATACGTCAACGCCGCTACTGGTAAGCCCGCTCCCATGATTTCTGACGATGTCTACAATATTGTCATGGAAAACAAGGATAAATTAAACTCTGCAATTGTCTATGACAGAGATTTCCAGTACAGTTATTTTGGTTTCAAAACTTTGGAACGTTCTTATTTACTAAGAATCAACGGTCAAGTGGCCGAACGTCCACAACACTTAATTATGAGAGTCGCACTGGGCATCCACGGCAGAGACATCGAAGCGGCTCTAGAAACATATAACTTAATGTCTCTAAAATACTTTACTCATGCCTCTCCAACTTTGTTTAATGCTGGTACTCCAAAACCTCAAATGTCCTCTTGTTTCTTGGTCGCCATGAAGGAGGACTCTATCGAGGGTATTTACGACACTTTGAAAGAATGTGCTTTGATTTCCAAAACTGCTGGTGGTATTGGTCTACATATCCATAATATTCGTTCAACTGGTTCTTACATTGCTGGTACAAACGGTACCTCTAACGGGTTAATTCCCATGATTCGTGTTTTTAATAACACCGCCCGTTATGTCGACCAGGGTGGTAACAAAAGACCTGGCGCCTTTGCCCTGTACCTGGAACCATGGCATGCTGATATTTTTGATTTTATTGATATCAGAAAGAACCACGGTAAAGAAGAAATTCGTGCAAGAGATTTGTTTCCTGCTCTATGGATTCCTGATCTTTTCATGAAGCGTGTTGAAGAGAATGGGACTTGGACTTTGTTCTCTCCAACAGCCGCTCCTGGTCTAAGCGACTGTTATGGCGACGAGTTTGAAGCTCTATATACCCGCTACGAAAAAGAAGGTCGTGGTAAGACCATTAAGGCTCAAAAATTATGGTATTCCATTTTGGAAGCACAAACTGAAACGGGTACACCTTTTGTCGTTTATAAGGATGCTTGCAACAGAAAGTCTAACCAAAAAAACTTAGGTGTTATCAAGTCATCAAACTTATGCTGTGAAATTGTTGAGTACTCAGCTCCGGACGAAACTGCTGTTTGTAACTTGGCTTCTGTTGCCTTGCCAGCATTCATTGAAACGTCAGAGGACGGCCAAACTTCTACATACAACTTCAAAAAATTACACGAAATTGCCAAAGTTGTTACTCGTAATTTAAACAGAGTTATTGATCGTAATTACTACCCTGTTGAAGAAGCGAAAAGATCCAATATGAGACATAGACCAATTGCTTTGGGTGTTCAAGGTTTGGCTGACACTTTCATGTTGCTACGTTTACCCTTTGATTCTGAAGAGGCCCGTTTACTAAATATCCAAATCTTTGAAACAATTTATCATGCCTCTATGGAAGCTTCTTGTGAACTAGCTCAAAAGGACGGACCATACGAAACCTTCCAAGGTTCTCCAGCTTCTCAAGGTATACTTCAGTTCGATATGTGGGACCAAAAACCCTACGGCATGTGGGATTGGGATACTTTGAGGGAAGATGTCATGAAGCATGGTATTAGAAACTCTTTGACCATGGCACCAATGCCTACTGCATCCACGTCCCAAATATTGGGTTATAATGAATGTTTTGAACCAGTTACCTCCAATATGTACTCCCGTCGTGTCTTATCCGGTGAATTCCAAGTTGTGAACCCTTACTTACTACGCGATTTGGTTGATTTAGGTATTTGGGATGAGGGTATGAAACAGTATTTGATTACACAGAACGGCTCCATTCAAGGTTTACCAAATGTTCCACAAGAATTGAAGGATTTATACAAAACTGTCTGGGAAATTTCACAAAAGACTATCATTAACATGGCAGCCGATCGTTCTGTTTATATCGATCAATCTCATTCATTGAATTTGTTCTTGCGTGCCCCAACTATGGGTAAGCTAACAAGTATGCATTTTTACGGGTGGAAGAAGGGATTGAAGACCGGTATGTACTACTTGAGAACCCAAGCCGCATCTGCTGCGATTCAATTTACTATTGACCAGAAGATCGCCGATCAAGCTACTGAAAACGTTGCTGATATCTCTAACTTAAAGCGTCCCACATATATGGCTTCCAGTGCAAGCTACGCTGCCAGCGATTTTGTGCCTGCAGCCGTAGCTGCAAATGTAACTATTCCATCTTTAGATAGCTCCTCAGAAGCTTCAAGAGAGGCATCACCAGCTCCAACAGGTAACCATTCATTAGCTAAAGGAATTGCTGAGTTGAAAGTCCAAGAGTCTAAGGTAGAAGTTCCTGAAGTACCCGCCCCAACAACGAATGAAGAAAAAGCTGCCCCCATCGCAGATGATGAGGAAACGGAGTTCGACATTTACAACTCTAAAGTTATAGCATGTGCTATTGATAACCCAGAAGCCTGTGAAATGTGTTCCGGTTAATAGGGGCTAAGTTTTTTATTTCTTCAATTCTATTCTTTATCAAAATTTGGGTTTTTACTTCAAGGTGTAATTTATATTTTCTTTCGTTATTTCTGATAAAAAAATTGGTTTCAATTCTAATGCCAAGCTAAAGGGTACCCCCTATGTATGTTTACTAATTATTTTATCTACTTTGCATATATACATAAAAAAAAAGTCGAATAATTTAACGTGGACGTTTCATACTATCCTTGTAAGGAGTGCGAGGGTGCAGAATCCCTCTCGCACCCCCAGAAGCCGCTCTTGACAATATCATTTTACAAAGTAACGCAGTTCTAAGCCGGCAACATTAAAGCAGATATACTAATACATCTCTACTTGTGCAGCCAAAGAATTGTCATCAAATAGCACTTGGCGTCATTTTCGTCTTCCAGTTTATAGTTGAATATACCATCTTTTTTAGATTGCCAGGATGCGCCTGTATCATTCTTCAATGAGAAATTGGCGGTTCCTCCGCTGAGTTCTCCAATATCTAATGTCGTCACCGTAACAATATATTTATATAAAGAAGAGTGCTTTTCAAGTTTTTCTAGAACCAATTTTATAAGGAGGTTTGAAATTGATTTAGTTGAAGGATCAGTTTCATTGTCATCTCTTAAACTGTCATAACTTTCTTGAATTAACCAAACTAGCTTTTCTTCGGGCAAAGGAGAGTTATCACTCCTCCCATCCTTTATTTCAATCTGCATGGTTATTTGTTGTTGACTTGCCGTGATCGCTAACTTTTATCCTAAAATTTACAATGCGTTTTGTAAAAACTGCAGGATAATACCCGCTAGTAGGGGGAAGGGAACGTCTTCCTTAGTTAAGGAATTTACAAAAAAAATAGGTATATGAACACCGCCGTCTGATCAAATGATAAGGGTCACTAAACATAACAAACTAAGAACAGTATTAGAGATCGAATAAAGTGAGGCTCTCTCTTTAAGTACCTTCGAGCACGTATCAGATAACCGTCGGTTTGTATCGCTTATTACGGTTGGTGATACTTCACTCTGAAATAGATATTAGCACGTGCCTCGGAGAGAAGAAAATGAATGCTGCATTATACAAAATAGATAACACTATTTAAGAGTCCATATTCCATAACCAGCAACTCGCATACACGTTACGTACGATTTACTGGTCTATTGAGTACGAATAAAAACTACGCCAGATTTCCACAATATGTCTTCAGCACCATTATTACAAAGAACACCTGGGAAAAAGATTGCTTTGCCCACACGAGTAGAGCCTAAAGTGTTCTTTGCGAATGAGCGTACCTTTTTGTCATGGTTGAACTTTACTGTTATGTTGGGAGGCCTTGGTGTAGGTTTGCTGAATTTTGGTGACAAGATAGGTAGAGTTAGTGCAGGACTATTTACTTTTGTTGCTATGGGTACAATGATATACGCGCTTGTGACATACCACTGGAGAGCTGCTGCAATTAGACGTAGAGGTTCAGGTCCTTACGATGACAGATTGGGGCCTACTTTGTTATGCTTTTTCTTATTGGTTGCTGTCATTATCAACTTTATATTAAGATTGAAATATAATGATGCTAACACTAAATTATGAAATTGTAATTCCAATGTCATAAGCGAAGGATGCGCATTAGACCGTCTTTTTCAAGAAGCTCACAAATAATTTAGTTTCATATAAACGCATATATAGAAAGTATACATCTATAGGTAATCATGAACAATAAAAATATTCACGTTTCGGAAGCTCGGTTTGTACTAGTCACGTTTCAACACCAAGCAATAAATAAACCCCTTTCGCTAGGACGTATTATCGGTCTGAAAAGTTCATTTTCCGATGAGACATCTTTTCTCTTGTGGCTATGCCTAAGAACCTTTACACATCATAAATACGTATACAAAAAGGGTCCCATTTTATTTTTTTATTTTTTTGGCCGCTACCGGGCTGGCGAGTACTTAATTGAACTCTGAGCGTAGCACAACTGAGGAGCTCGTTAGCCGTAGTGTTAAGCTCTTAATTACCATTACGGTAAACGCCGGGAACGTGCGTAGGGTTTTTTTTCGTATTAGGCTGAATAGGCTCGCGCAGCCTTCAGAATACCGCTTAAGGCGCCAAAATATGGAAGCTATTCTCTTTTTTTTTTTCACGAACTGAGGGGGTTGTGTGTGTCTGAAAATGTTGAAAGACTTCTGACTCATCACTACGCAGTTTCTCAGAGCTTCTCGATGAGAATGGCTTCAAAGAACAGAACAAAAACAAGATTATATAAGCCCTATATAGAGGGAAGGCCTTAACTAATTCTTGGGTCTAGGATTTCTTGATATCATTAACATATATAACAATACAATAAGTATTTGATCTGACGCAGTTAAGATAGAAGACCGCTTCACAACATCGACAAAAAGGTAAAGAAGAAGAAATGCTTTCTCGCACAAGAGCTACAGCTCTGAATTCCAACTTATTCAGCAGAAACTTGTTACGCCTTTATTCACAAGCACCATTAC